>NC_137864.1:41620095-41662595 GCF_963924005.1 Protomyctophum bolini
GAAAGAGAGAGAGGGATATAGTGGCTGCTCTGTTGCCTGCTAATGAGAGAGAGAGAGAGAGAGAGAGAGGAGGGGGGGGGCGGGGGAATTGCACCACTCAGTTCACGGTGAGCAGACCTGCCGTTGATCCAGGCGAACAACGTACGTCTGCGTTAATCGATGCCAGTCTGAAAGTACCGTATCACTGCTAAGTAACTAACTCAAATATGAGTTTGTCGACTGGCCAATGTTCTTTACGTGCACGTGCAGTAACCAAAACGCACATGACCAGACAGGAGAGCATTATCCACACATTAACCCATTTTGAACGGGAACCCATTTTGGTGTTAGCATCATGTTATGCTTTAGCTATTGAAAAACAGCAGATCTACAAGCTCATAGCGCGCCACCGAGTGGCGCGCTACGAGCTTGTAGGTCTGCTATTTTTGAAAAATCGAAGAATGACTGACATTTTTAGAATCTGATTCTCCGGTCAGAATGGGTTAATCAGACCAGTGTGTGTCCAGTGGGAAACCTCGTATGAATCTCGTATGAATCTGATCTCAGGTCAGAATGGGTTAACCCCAGTCACGAGTAGCCAAACAATCCGAGATATCTGCCTATACTTTATTATGTCCGGGGACATATCAATTCAGTTAAAACTGGGTGGAAACTATTTGGAAATGTAACAAATATCAGCATAATAGAATCCCCAAAGACGTTGGGGCGGTCCCTTCATATTCAGGGTTGGTTTTCAATGCAGCGGGCATAGGATTGTTAATGAGGATTCTGTTCGCCATTCAGTGAAGATTTCCCCAGGTGTAGCAGTAGGTGGAGATCTCCGACTTAATGTCAAGAGAACTCCACCTACTGATATGTCTGGGGAAAGCCAGTTCAAATATATATTTTGGGCAAACTTACTGTCAAACCAATGGAAAGTGATGCATTGTTGTATATCGCCTATTTGTTTTGTTATTTGTCATACAACAAAGTTTTTAAAGTCTAAAGTTTAGGGGTGTAGTGGAGGTGGAGCGTGTGAGGGAGCTTTGGGAGTGGCACTACTCCGTTACTTCTAAAAAGAGGATTTGGGTGTTTATGCATTATTCGTTTGGTTTCATATTTCGTTGACGCAAAGCTGTCACCTCAACGTGCAGCAGACTGTGACCATGCAGGCAGAGACCGACCGCCCATCGATTGGTTGCGATATTATCGCCCTGACAACCAACAGCAAGTCAACAACCAATAAAAACCCACGGCATAATGAATATGGCAAGCCGGCTATAGTCCCTTTGGGCTATAGGATCTAAACTAAACGCTCTCCTGGAGATGTTTACAGCAAGAAAACCAAGATACCGGTAATGCTTTACAAAGTTGTAAGAGGGAATCCCCTCATCTGACGATCAGATGTTGTCAGTGGTCTGATAGCCTAGTGAAAGAAGCAAATTAAATGTAATTGCTCGGGGGTCAAACCCCCTTTCAGCAAGGCTATTACAGTAATTGCCTTGTAGTTGCATCAGAAAACTATTTTCACATCCTTCTGCTGAATAAATATATATATACGGCTTTGCCGTGCACTTGTTGCCATGCATGCAGTCTGCTCTGCAGTCTGCTCTCATGTCATGAATATATTTTATCGTTCATATATGTATATCGCTGCAATTCACAATGTAATGCCATTCATAATGTATGAAATGTAATGGGTTTTGGCGCTGTCAGAATGTTTTCTTATTACGTCTGCATGTTTCTGTAGTGTGCGTGTGTGTGTGTGTGTGTGTGTGTGTGTGTGTGTGTGTGTGTGTGTGTGTGTGTGTGCGCGCCTATGTGCGTTCCTGCATGCGTGCGCACATAATGCGTTAATAAATATATTAGGGGAGGTCCCCCCTTTTAAAAGTAGCACTGCATCAACATGTTTTGACCAAGGGACCACTATCCTGACTATAAGAACAACCTGGGGACCACCACTATTGTGTCGGGTGGGTCCATCATACACCCACTTGACAGCAATACTAGGTTCATGCACCATTCAGACAAGGTGAGAGAGAGAGGGATGAGACTGGCAGGGCACTGCGTCAGGCACCCAGAACTAGAGGCTGGCAGGACACTGGGTCAGGCACCCAGAACTAGAGGCTGGCAGGACACTGGGTCAGGCACCCAGAACTAGAGGCTGGCACTGGGTCAGGCACCCAGAACTAGAGGCTGGCAGGACACTGGGTCAGGCACCCAGAACTAGAGGCTGTCAGGACACTGGGTCAGGCACCCAGAACTAAAGGCTGGCAGGACACTGCGTCAGGCACCCAGAACTAGAGGCTGGCAGGGCACTGCGTCAGGCACCCAGAACTAGAGGCTAGCAGGGCACTGCGTCAGGCACCCAGAACTAGAGGCTGGCAGGGCACTGCGTCAGGCACCCAGAACTAGAGGCTAGCAGGGCACTGCGTCAGGCACCCAGAACTAGAGGTTGGCACTGCGTCAGGCACCCAGAACTAGAGGCTGGCACTGCGTCAGGCACCCAGAACTAGAGGCTGGCAGGACACTGCGTCAGGCACCCAGAACTAGAGGCTGGCAGGACACTGGGTCAGGCACCCAGAACTAGAGGCTGTCAGGACACTGGGTCAGGCACCCAGAACTAGAGGCTGGCAGGACACTGCGTCAGGCACCCAGAACTAGAGGCTGGCAGGACACTGGGTCAGGCACCCAGAACTAGAGGTTGGCACTGCGTCAGGCACCCAGAACTAGAGGCTGGCACTGCGTCAGGCACCCAGAACTAGAGGCTGGCAGGACACTGCGTCAGGCACCCAGAACTAGAGGCTGGCAGGACACTGGGTCAGGCACCCAGAACTATAGGTTGGCACTGCGTCAGGCACCCAGAACTAGAGGCTGGCACTGCGTCAGGCACCCAGAACTAGAGGCTGGCACTGCGTCAGGCACCCAAAATTGGTGGGGAGGCAACTGACATTGCATGGGAGCCAGCCCAAGTTGAACAACTGCATTGCATTTAAATTCATTATAGTTGGTTGAAATGGGTTGTTTTAGACTAGTTTCAATGTTTCTTTTCATCTCAGCTTAAAGCTGTGATTTGCAAGTCACAGCTTTGTTGAATTGTTGTAATGTTTTTTTTTTTACTTCAGAAGAAAATGGTCTGTGCAGTGCTGGGGTCTGCCCCACACTGAGGGGGGCTCCATTCACATCAACACATCTGTCTGTTTAAATGAATGAGAGGCCTATACTGTAGTTACACAACTGCAAATCAATCAGGGGGGGGCAACAGAAACTATAGGCCAATCAAAGATCAATGACAAGTCACAATTATACTGTAGAGCAGTTGAAATGTATTGATATGCACAGCACGAGACAGAGAGAGAGAGAGAGAGAGAGAGAGAGAGAGAGAGAGAGAGAGAGAGAGAGAGAGAGAGAGAGAGAGAGAGAGAGAGAGAGAGAGAGAGACAGAGAGAGAGAGAGAGAGAGAGAGAGAGAGAGAGAGAGAGAGAGAGACAGAGAGAGAGAGAGAGAGAGAGAGAGAGAGAGAGAGAGAGAGAGAGAGAGAGAGAGAGAGAAAGACAGAAAGAGAGAGAGAGAGAGACAGAGACAGAGAGAGAGAGAGAGAGAGAACGACAGAAAGAGAGAGAGAGAGGAGACAGAGAGAGAGAGAGAGAGAGAGAGAGAAAGAAAGAAAGAAAGAAAGAAAGAAAGAAAGAAAGAAAGAAATAAAGAATAGGCCTGAGACATTCTTTGCCATACCAGTCCTGAACCAATACAGACACCCTGTCACAACAACTCACAACGAACCTCAGCAACCACAACACAACAGAACACATAACTACTAAAGTACTGTTTATATCAGTCCTCAATTGAATTCTACCCTTCGGAACTGATGGATGTTATGTTATGTCAAACCTCTACCTCGACCCAAAAGGAAATAGAAAATCCACTCATAGGATAATTGAAGTGATCCGTTCCCCGTTCACTCACATACCTTCCAACGGCAGATATCAAATCCACCCTCAAAACCCCACCTCTTCAAAATTGCCTTCCCTAGCTAACCCTTTTCAATGTCTTTTAATGTTCTTTAGCTTTCAGTGTTTTTTTCCCCCTTTTTTTCTCTATATATATTTTTTTAATTTGTGAGTTACCTCTGTAAAGCCCCCCCATGTAAAGCGTCTTTCAGTACTCAGAAAAGCGCTATATAAGTTTGAGATATTATTATTATTATTATAGATACAACACAACAGACACACTGTAGATTCATCAGCATTCAGTTCAGATATACAACACAACAGACACACTGTAGATTCATCAGCATTCAGTTCAGATATACAACACAACAGACACACTGTAGATTCATCAGCATTCAGTTCAGATATACAACACAACAGACACACTGTAGATTCATCAGCATTCAGTTCAGATATACAACACAACAGACACACTGTAGATTCATCAGCATTCAGTTCAGATATACAACACAACAGATACACACTGTAGATTCATCAGCATTCAGTTCAGATATACAACACAACAGACACACTGTAGATTCATCAGCATTCAGTTCAGATATACAACACAACAGATACACACTGTAGATTCATCAGCATTCAGTTCCAGAGACAGAAACAGAACACTGAACATGTTTCATTGCCACCCAGTCATTGGGTCCCAAAATGACAGCAATATTAGTAGTAAGTAGCCTTGCCGAGCCATGAGGCCCATAGGGCAGGAGCCTATCTCCTGTTTCTGTAGCCATGAGGCCCATAGGGCAGGAGCCTATCTCCTGTTTCTGTAGCCATGAGGCCCATAGGGCAGGAGCCTATCTCCTGTTTCTGTAGCCATGAGGCCCATAGGGGCAGGAGCCTATCTCCTGTTTCTGTAGCCATGAGGCCCATAGGGCAGGAGTCTATCTCCTGTTTCTGTAGCCATGAGGCCCATAGGACAGGAGCCTATCTCCTGTTTCTGTAGCCATGAGGCCCATAGGGCAGGAGCCTATCTCCTGTTTCTGTAGCCATGAGGCCCATAGGGCAGGAGCCTATCTCCTGTTTCTGTAGCCATGAGGCCCATAGGGCAGGACCCTATCTCCTGTTTCTGTAGCCATGAGGCCCATAGGGCAGGAGCCTATCTCCTGTTTCTGTAGCCATGAGGCCCATAGGGCAGGAGCCTATCTCCTGTTTCTGTAGCCATGAGGCCCATATAGGGCAGGAGCCTATCTCCTGTTTCTGTAGCCATGAGGCCCATATAGGGCAGGAGCCTATCTCCTGTTTCTGTAGCCATGAGGCCCATAGGGCAGGAGCCTATCTCCTGTTTCTGTAGCCATGAGGCCCATATAGGGCAGGAGCCTATCTCCTGTTTCTGTAGCCATGAGGCCCATAGGGCAGGAGCCTATCTCCTGTTTCTGTAGCCATGAGGCCCATATAGGGCAGGAGCCTATCTCCTGTTTCTGTAGCCATGAGGCCCATAGGACAGGAGTCTATCTCCTGTTTCTGTAGCCATGAGGCCCATAGGGCAGGAGCCTATCTCCTGTTTCTGTAGCGTGAGCTGTGAGGCAGCTTGAAGTACAAGTACAACCCCTGGACATGACGCTAGTCTGTCGCAGGGACTTGGGACACCCCAATCCAACCCTTGATGCTGAGTGCCAAGCAGGGAGGCACTGGATCCCATTTTTACAGTCTTTGGTATGACCCGGCCGGTGATCGAACCCCAACCTCCCAGTCTCAGGGCGGACACTCTAACCACAAGGCCACTGAGCTGGTACGACAGCAATAGTACACCAGCTTAAATAAATCACACTAGTACACACAGCTACAACACCAGCTTAAATCACACTAGAACACACAGCATATACAACACCAGATTAAATCACACTAGTCTAGTACAGGGGTAGGCAACCTTAGGCACCAGTGCCAACATTGGCACAAAGGAGGGTGATCACTGGCAAGTGTGTGAGAGAGTATTTTTGGTTTTAAAATAAACTATTTAAAAAAAATGCAGTCAAATAAATGTCCCTCACATTTGTGTGTAAATTACATCCTGCATTCTACATTGATTAAAACTGAACTGTTATTGCCATGAGTAAATTATCATTATAACAACGTGAAAGAAAAAACTTTGTGGACAAGCAAAATATGTTGGAATTTTTCACGTGGTGTCATTCAAATAAATTAATGTTGATATGGCACACCAACGAATCTGGAAAATAAAAACATGGCACTTCATTTAAAAAAGGTTGCAGACCCCTGGTCTAGTCAGGGCTCGAAATTAACTTTTTTACTTGGTAGCACTGGTGCTCCCAATTTAAAAATGAAGGAGCACCAGAAAAAAATTAGGAGCACCCACCAAAATCTAAGGAGCACCAATATGTAATCGATTTTTTACATTCATAAAAACAATAATATAACGTGTGGTTTACAAATAACATAAAATGACTAAAGTATAAAAATACATGCCAGAATTTAAAATGTAGTGTCCAGACTTTCTGTCCCTCATCCATCCATCTCTTCAAAGAGGCCGAGGCATCAAACATATCCAGTTGAGGACCCTCTAGTCTACACTGATTCCGGCCAGTCACATCACCCGTTTTCTTTTTCTTTGTTTTGTGTTTTTCACCTTCATAGCCTATTTAGATCATATAATTAGAATTTCTAATATAAAATAATTTCTATGTAAAACATGGTATTTATAGCTATGCCTACTCACTATGCCTACCACTTCAGTGCTGGAAAATTACTCTAATGTTATACTTAAGTAAAAGTAGCAATACTGCTGCTATGTAGAAACCAGGTAGAAACACTTACAGGTCTGCTATTCTCTCTCCCTCCCTCTCTCATTCCCTCCCTCTCTCTCATTCCCTCTCTCTCTCTCTCTCTTGCAAGCGCGCTAGCGCGCACACACACACACACACACACACACACACACACACACCCACACACACACACACACACACACACACACACATGCCGGTCCGCCACTAGCTGGCTAGAGGCTCCGGTCTTTTCTGAATCGCTGCCTTGAAATAATGTACTTTCTGACACATAGTGAAGTTGCAAGCCGAGGCGCTCTGGAATGTGAGCGATGCAGCGCTCAACGTTGTCCTGTACCGTTGTGTCAAAGAGTAGTTAACTACACAGGTTGGTTTGTTAGCATCAAGTGCTAGTGCAGCTAGCAGACAGGAGCAGTGCAGTGGATGTCAGAGAGCGGCTCAGAGCGCCCGTTTTTGTACAATCGATCGTTGTAGCCAGGCGCACCACAGTAATTATTTGTAGTGGCAAAGGTTCAAATTCAGGCGCATTTGCGACCAAAATGGTCGCTATTTCGAGCCCTGTCTAGTACACACACAGCATATACAACACCACCAGCAGCAGCAAAGAAGCAATGTTAACCGAAGTTCCGTACCTTGAGCAGACTTCTACGTTGAGCCCTCCAGCGGCGTCTTCATGCAGTCAGCATCCTCCTCCATACACCTGGCTGGTCGTCTTCATGCAGTCAGCATCCTCCTCCATACACCTGGCTGGCTGGTCGTCTCCATGCAGTCATCCCCATCCTCCATACACCTGGCTGGTCTCCATGCAGTCATCCCCATCCTCCATACACCTGGCTGGTCTCCATGCAGTCATCCCCATCCTCCATACACCTGGCTGGTCTCCATGCAGTCATCCCCATCCTCCATACACCTGGCTGGCTGGACAGTACTTTCCTCCCAGCCTCATTCTCCTCCTGGCTGCCGTCTCTATAGATCAGGGGTGCCCAAAAGGTAGATTGTGATCTACCAGTAGATCACAAAGGCTGTGCAGGTAGATCACATGACATGCCCCTGAAGAATATTTAATTTAAATGTAAAAATAAATTCATTGACATCAAAAGCTCAAACCCACAATGCAATATTTCGTTTTCAAGAGTGTTGCTGTGCACAATAACGTTGGTAGCATTACAAATGAAATACAAAAAACTCGACATATTGGCATGTATGCCCCTCTATTTCCCATTCCAAGTGTATTTGTCTTGTAACAACTTGTAACGCCAGCCCTGCTATTTCAAAGCACTCAGGTACATATTACACTATTTTCAGCAATTCGGTGGGTAGATCTTGTTGAGCTGGTCATTTTGAAAGTAGCTCTCAAGTCAAAAAAGTGTGGGCACCCCTGCTATAGATGGAGTGAATATTGAAAGAGTGAATGAATTTAGGTTTTTGGGTGTTATATTAGATGAGAAATGATCATGGAAAAATCATATAGCATATATAAAAGCCAAGGTGGCAAAATTTATTTTTATTTTTGAACAAAAGAATATGATTTGGATACGAATTTATTGAGGGTGTTGTATTGTACACTGGTTTTAGCATATTTTATTTACTGTCTGGAAGTATGGGGCAACTCAATCAAGAGTAATATGACTCCCTTGATTATGTTACAAAAAAAAGAGCGTTAAGAATCATGTATAAAGAAGATGTCAGAGCACACACCAATAGGCTTTTTATGTTATCAGGTGTTTTAAAAATCATGGATTTGGTTGAATTACGTACATTATTGGTGGTGTTCAGAGCGAAAAACAGATCATTACCAATACAGTTACAGAAGTCATTAGTGTTTAGCTCAGAGGATGAGGACCATAGAATACATGATTGTTCGCCCGGACTACACTAAAACAAATGTGCACTTCTGTTACTGGTATAAAGCTATGGAATTCACAAAACCAGGAGTTGAAGAGTTGTACAACAGTGTTTCAGTTTAAGAAAGTGTTTAAAAAGGAAGAAATGATACAATATATGAACTAGAAGGTTAGATATAAGTGTTATTTTGTTCCCTCAGCGTTGTTTTTGTTTGTTCTCTTGTTGAGCTCTATGTTATTTTGTCTTGTTGTTCTCTTTTTTTAAGGGTTAGGTTGAGGGTTGGGGTGAGGGTTAGATGTTTTATTTTTTTATTGATAGGGGCAGGTATAAATAAGATTTATCTTCTTCCTGCTCCTTTTCTTTTCTGTGTATCCGATCTGATGCTGCTCACCCACTATACGGAGAGTACATCCTTCTCCCATCCGGCCTTCGCTTGCGAGCCCCCTGTGCCACAAAAAACAGGCACAAACATTCCTTTGTCCCGGTCTCTATTCACACACTGAATGCTGCCGTGGGTAGATCGAGGATATAACCTTATGATGAGCACTTTCACTTTTTACTGTATTATCTCGTGCCTATGTCTATGCACATGCACTTTTATGACCTATTGCATAGCACTTTAAACGCCTGCACTTTAACGGTTGTGTGCACCTCTGTACTCTGGTATCCGCTATGTGAACTGTTTTTTGTTTGTCCTGTTTCATTCATTGTTTAATGTACTGTCTATGCTGCAACCCAATTTGCCCTTCGGGGACACTAAATAAACTTGAACCTTGAACCTTGAACCTTGATATGGAATATGTAAAAAATAAATAAAAGATAAATAAATAAATATGAAATGAAATCTTCTCACTCAGCCTTGCATTGTGGTGTAGTGCAGTGGGGACAGGGATTGAGGGCAGGCTCTCTCTCCAGGGTCCAGCATTCACAGCGTGTCATCACAGGAGAATGGACTCAGGGCTGAGAAGAAGCTGAACTTGGGGGTCACCCTGGCTGGTGTACCTGTGGAGCAGGTTGAGAGAGACACCATGAGCTTCAAGCAGAAGTGAGTTATAAGGTAGAAAGAAATAAAGTGAGCTGACCATGAAGAGACACATACTGTACACACTGTACCCTGTCACAACTCACTAGCAACAGCAGACAAACATACAGTCCGTATACCAGTGTTGTTTTTGGCAGCAAAATGTAGTTTTAGTTTTAGTCATAGTCTCTTGAATAGTTTTAACTTAGTTTTAGTCACATTTTAGTCACTTGGAATGTGTTAGTCTAGTTTTAGTAGACAAAAAATCATAAGATTTTAGTCGACTCACTAAATCTAGTTGATTTAGTCGAACAAAATGTATTTTGGTGGGCCTTGATGCCGTCGTAATGACTGTTTTCACTTGCTGAAAATAGCCCACAAACAACGTGTTGCAGCGTGACGCGTTGCAAGCTTGTAGATCTGCTATTTTCAGCATGCAACTAATTGTAAAATGACTTATACTGGATCTCTTGTCCACTAGTCCCTTCATAACATTTTTGTCTAGTTTTTATTTGTTGACAAAATTGTCAGTATATTTAGTCTTAGTTTTAGTCATCATTGCTTAGTTTTTATTTAGTTTCCGGCAGTAAAAACAGGTAGTCGACGAAAAATGTTCGTCTTAGTTTTAGTCGACGAAAACAACACTGCTGTGTGTACATATACTGTACGTATTACTGCATCCTTCCAGCTACAACAAATACAGTATTAAACAGTACACATACATATAGCATATTATATCCTGTCACAACACAGCCTAGAATAACATAGGTAAAATAATACATTTTAGGAAGGTGTGGGGACTTAATTTGGACATGCCTGGACTAGGGCATTTCTTGAAATAAATTGAGAGATATAAATCTAGATGTGCAATATATATATATTCAGGTTGTAACACTTGGTTAAAAAGGACTAATATCACTTACAATTAAATCGTCATTGGTAAACAGTTAAGAATGAAGTTTCATATTTGGTGCCGTCTGTGACACCCCAAACAAAACATTGTGTATGTATATGTATTATTTTAATGTATATTGTATTGTATTGTATTGTATATTATATATACACCGACCAGCCTCATTCTCCTCCTGGCTGCCATCTTCTCACTCAGCCTTGGGATGTGTAGTATACTGGACATTGTGGTGTAGTGCAGTGGGGACAGGGATTGAGGGCAGGCTCTCTCTCCAGGGTCCAGCATTCACAGCGTGTCATCACAGGAGAATGGACTCAGGGCTGAGAAGAAGCTGAACTTGGGGGTCACCCTGGCTGGTGTACCTGTGGAGCAGGTTGAGAGAGACACCATGAGCTTAGAGCAGAAGTGAGTTATAAGGTAGAGAGAAATAAAGTGAGCTGACGATGAAGAGCCACATACTGTACACACTGTACCCTGTCACAACTCACTATAGCAACAGCAGACAAACATACACACAGCCCGTATACATATACCAAGAGCTTTTTCCCCCAAGCCATTAGACTTTTGGACAAGTGCAAAATCCCCCCATATTCTGCTACAGACTCCTGTTGTGCAATATATGTCTCTCTATGAACTAAAGGTGCTTTTTAATGTATTTGTTTTTAAACGTGGATTTTAGTTCTCTTTTAACTAGCATACTAAAAAAACATACGTCTCTTATGTATTTTATGTATCTGCTGAATGACAAAGTTATATCTATCATTCTCTATCATACTGCATCCTTCTAGCGACAACAAATACAGCCAAGTAGTAAACAGTACATACATATAGCCTATTCCATTCCTGACACAGCCTAGAATAACAGATAATACTATACATACACAAAATAATACATTTTAGGAAGGTGTGCCGCCTGATTTGACAGAAAGTAACACAAAGTTAGTGTTACTTTCTGTCAAATCAGGCGGCACACTAACCCTCCCCCGAAAGCAATATTACTATTATTATTATTATTATTATTATTGTTGTTGTTACTGTTAGCTACTGGGCTGCAGGCTTCTTATTGTTGCGTCGTTGTCACACGTCTAACCATTAGATAACAACAACGACGGAACAATAGACTCTAAAGACCCTCGGCCATTGAAATGTTAATGCTAACGAGATGCATCCAGAAGACGCTATAGGCCTACATTTCGCTCCCTCCAGAAAGACTGGAGCTTATAAGGCTACAATTAAATCGTCATTGGTAAACGGTTAAGAAATGAAGTTTCATATTTGGTGCCGTCTGTGACACCCCAAACAAAACATTGTGTCTGTATATGTATTATTTTAATGTATATTGGACCCAGCCATGCACACAGCTGACAGGCAGCTCTCTTCAATCACCAGCTTTGTTTGTTCATTTCACCCTCCCTCTCTCTGTCATGCTCATACACGCACACACACACACATTAATGCTTAATAATGAATTGCATTTTAATGGCGCTTTTCTATGCACTATGTGAACTTAACTATGGTTCATTCATTCATACATTTGGAGGTGAAGCGGCGAACAGTCAGTCGACGCCAGCGTCCTCACTTCCTCACACACGTTAATGCTTAGCATAACTTACTCACCTGCAGTTTGTTTGTTGTCATGAAGATGAATTACAGTCTCTTTCAAACTGTCACACACTGAGCGCAGTTTTCACTCAACTTCCATGAGGTGTAACGTTGAAATAAAGTTGTTTATTTAACTCTATTTAACTACCAAACAAAACTCGTGTCTCTATCTGTTTGTTTGTTTGCATTTGCAGCGTGTGTGTGTGTGTGTGTGTGTGTGACTGTGTGGAGGGAGGAGGGGGGCGTGGCTACCGGAGGATTTTAAAGGCTGCGCGCCTGAAGCCTGCTAAGGGAGCGGGAAGTAATCTGATTGGTTGAAAGTTAAACAGCCTTCTAGCTGTCTCATTTGGGGGCATGGGATTTGTAGTCTCCGTGTGTCTCTGTTATTTATTTAGTCAGTATTTAAACCACAGAAAAACATCTGATTACATTTAGCCTCTCAGACCCAAAACTTATCTTATATTAATAAGACAATATTCATATTATAAGATATGTTGTCCAGAAGTCCATGCCAAATGAACAATTATTCTATTTTCTCTAATTGTGTAGACTTATAAATTATAACAAACAACAATTTAACTCTTGAGAGCGTATAAAATGAAACCAAATGGACCCGTAATAAGTACATTTTATGCAAGTGTTAAATAATAATAATAATTTTATTTATAGAGCACCTTTCATGACACGAGTGCAGCGCAAAGTGCTTTATAAGACAACAAAGTATAAAAAATATCAAACATAACAATCAAGACATAATCAGTACAAAAAATGCAAAAAACACCAAACGAGGTAAAAAATGCATAAAAAGACAAAAGAAATAGGTAAAACAGTGAGATTAAAATCAAAGGATTCAGCCAAATGCTAAAATAAAAAAGGGGGTCTTAAGCTTAAAGATCTATAAGGGTCTATTATTTCGTCACCAACTCTCCATCTATACAGTAAGGGACCACCTGGAACCCCCTCAAGGACCCCTGGTGGTGAACCACTGCACTAAACCTGCACTGAATGTGCAGAGAGTGTTAGAGAGGAAGGGGCTGAAATCTCGTAAGAGGGCACTTTTGACAAACATAGCGAAAATAGCTATTTTCGGGGCACAACCCATAGCACTCTATCTACTGGAGATGCGGTGTAACGACAAATTTGTTCGGAAATAAAGCAATTCTCCTGAATGCTGCCTTCCGGCATGCCATGGAAAGGAGTGGCGTTTGCACCATCAGTAAATGCTGCATTCGACGGGTAAAAGGGCAGGGGCTCAAGCCCCCTTTGATATCTATATGTGTGCACGTCCCTGCCACTGCGGTAAAGATGGCAATAAATAAAATAAAAGAAATCCCATCACGTCATTTTCAAATGATCGGAATCGGATCAGGAGCCGAAGAAACAATCTGGATACATCCCTAGTATCAATATTATATCCACGTCATGATATTAGACTGGATATTTGCCTGTGATTTTGGATATTGTACTATTGTGTATGCACGCACACAGACACACACACACATGCACACACCACGTGCAGTGGGCCAGTGTGCATGCACTGTAAATCCCTGGAACATGTGACACGTTTAAACCTAAACACCAGTGTGTAATAATAAAATGCCATGAATTCTAAATGAATTCTAAACACCTATATGACTGACTTTGATTGTAAAAGCTAAACACGTTTATGTGTTTAAAAAGTGTTATGGGCCCCCCCCCCAGGTTGGCAGAGGAAGTGTAACGCCCAGGATTACACCAGACAATTGGCACTGGATGAAAAGAAAACGGGGTTACAAAATCGTGGGATAAAAATGTAGAAAAAAGGGAAAAAAAGTGTTATGGGCGATTAAAAATGTTCTTCTGTTTATAATCTAAACACTGTGACACGTTTAAAAAGTGTTACAAATAAGTGTTTAATACTGTTTATAACCTAAATGCTTGGGTTTAGTGTAGACACACAGACAGACAGGGGGGCCAGAGGATATAAAACACATAAAAGCAGACAGGTTCAGTGCGTGCATTGGGTCCAGGGTGTCAAAGGCGGTCTGAAGGCTTCTCTTAGCGTGTCGATCTTCTCTCCACTAGACCTTACATGGCAGCTCTCCTCCCTCCCCAGGGCGTTCTGGGGAAAGACAGCAGGGGTGAGCGGAGGACAGGAGCACTGGGAGAGGATGGAGAGAGAGAGAGAGGGCCGGGGTAAAGCAGCATGGCAGGTATACTAGCCCATTCACAACGGGAGCACCTTTTGGTGTTTTATAAGTATTACGTTATACTTTATAGCTATTGAAAAAATAGATTAAAAATCGTGAAAAATGTGGCGCAAATCTTTGATATTCTTTCAGAGCGAACGTTTTTAACTCAACTCTTTGCTTCTGGGCTGGGGGGGGGGGGGGGGGGGGGGTTGGGGGTCCCTGGAAAAACATGGGGTCGGCGGCCAATTACATTATAATTCTGGGGCTCCTTGACATGAAACAGTTTGAGAACCGCTGACACATAATAGAAACATTGTTTTCTTTCAGAAAAATTATTTAGAAGACATTTTGTATAGAGAATTTGGTCTCAGTCCTAAAAGGGCTAGGGGAGGGGGGGGGGGGTATGCTGCGATGCCCTTGACACGAGAGAAACGCTTTGGAATGAGAGCAGAGCGGAGCACAAGGCAGCGCAGACAAGGGAAAGGGTATGTAAAGAGAAGAGACAAGAGACGATTCCTCTGGAGGAGGAGGAGGAGGAGGAGGCCGGCCGGGCGGGCGGTCGGTGGTGTTTTGTGCGTGCGTGCGTGTCGTGCGTGCGTGGTCGTTTTTCGTCCATGTGTGTGTGTGTGGAAATAGTGGCCTAGTAAAATGGGGTGCAAGTACTGTAGCAAGGACCAAATAGAGCGGATTCTGAGTTCTGTGTAGGTATATAGGGCCTGCCTGCCTGCGTGTGGAAAGAATATGGTCACCAGAGTGAGTGAGTGTGTGCGTGTGCGTGTGTGCGCGCGTGTGTGTGTGTGTCTGTCTGTGTGTCTGTGTGTGTGTGTATGTGTGTGTGTGTGTATGTGCGTGCGCGCATTTGTGTGTGTGTGTGTGTGTCTGTCTGTGTCTGTGTGTCTGTGTGTCTGTGTGTCTGTGTTTGTGTGTGTGAGTGTGCGTGTGTGCGTGTGTGCGTGCGTACGTGCATGCGTGCATGTGCGTTTGTGTGTGTTTGTGTGTGTGTGTCTGTGTGTGGTTGTGTGTGTTTGTGCGTGTCAGGCCAGGGCTTTTCTCTGGGCTGAGCAGATGTTTTGCTCTCACCTTGCCATAGCTCATAAAGTGTGATGGCTCTGGACCCCAAGGCCAGTCTGGCATGCATGCTCACAAACATGAAAGCGTGCGCACGCACAACATGCACATGCACGCACCACAGATGTTGAAAATAGGGGTGGGGAGGGGGGGGGATTAATTTTGCCTTTGCACACTCAATTATATATTGATGCACACTGAGAAAGACACGGCACGACAACACGGTTGTTGGAGATAGAAGCAGTGTCATCAGAGTTGTTGGTGATACACTTTAGTCGACTAAATCAACTGCAGATTTAGTGAACTAAAATCCCAGGATATTTAGTCCACTAAAACTAGACTAACACTAAAACATTCAGACAGACTGACTATAGTCTAGGGTCTCGGCGGTCTTTGCAGGCAGTGCACAACGGCGCATCTGGCTGCTGCGGTGGACACTGGTGGTGCATGGCATGGCATGCATGGTGGGCCTGGCGTTGGCGTGGGCCTGGCGTTGGTGGTGGGCGGCGTGGCCCGCTGCGGGCGCCAGTGGTGGTACTGGTAGTAGCCCAGGTGGTGGGCGGCGTGGCCCGCTGCGGGCGCCAGTGGTGGTACTGGTAGTAGCCCAGGTGGTGGGCTGCGGGCGCCAGTGGTGGTACTGGTAGTAGCCCAGGTGGTGGGCCTAGTGTCCTGCTCCTCATGGTTACTGCGTGCTGCATGCAGGCCTTTGTGCTGGCAGCAGCGGCGGCGTCTTGTTGGCGCCATGCAGCGGCCAAGTGGCATATATACCTGTATACTGCTCTGGACCAATCTCTTCTTCTTCGTTTTGTGGTTCCTTCAGCTTCTTCTTGTAATAGTAGGGATGCAATACACTTTTAGTTTTGGCTCCTGATCCGATCCCGATTTCTGTGTTAGCCGATACAGATACCGAATAGCGATTTTTATCCGTGTGTTGCACGGTGTCGGAGTGTGTCTGTGTCATTTTATACTGAGTGTGTGGAGAGAGAGAGAGGGAGAGGGAGAGAGAACGGGAGACGAAGCAAACTCTATGGACGGAGCAGAGCGGAGGTGTTTGTTTAGAGATAGATATCTTCTGTTGTGTTTACAGCTATATATATATCTCGTCTTAGCAGACTCCTCACTCAAATGTGCACTTTCAGTTTGGGCAACTCCTAAGCAAACTCCTCCACAAGCCCCAAAATTGTATTTACCTGCGTCAGTGTGAACCCCTTACCCCTGTGTCGGATCGGTGGTTAGACTGGCATATTCCTTCGATATACCGATATGACCCGAAATGACCAAAATAATAAACTAGGAATACAAATATACAAACATTCTACGGTCACCATAAGGCTTAGGGCCGATTCATACTCTTATTTTAGAGCCGAATTAAAGTCGGTTCGGCGCTGTAGAGACTACAATTTGACGTCATTTGAGGTTCGGGGGGGACGGGTACCGTCCTAAAGTCGGCTCTTCGGTGCTACTGAAATTTTCTGACGAGCCGAAATCATTTCGGCACTACAGCGCCGAAACAGCGGTAAAATAGGAGTATGAATCGGCCCTTAGGTGGTACCAGAATGTGTCTGGGCCCTGCCTGGACTATCTGTCTTTCAGCAGCTGGGCAGGGGCTCAACTGGCAGGGCACTGAGGGCAGTCTGCCCGAGTTGCCCAGCACTGGCCACGTTTCTGCACACAACATGTCTGTGTTGTCATCAAGACCCCTGGGAGAAAACCTCTTTTAATCCAGACGGTATAATCAACTCCGTCTGGATTTTGCAGTGGTGGAATATTAACTAAGTACATTTACTAAAGAAGAAAGTAAGATGAAAGTAAGATGTTGAGGTACTTTTTACTTTTACTTGAGCATGATCATTTATACTTTCACTTCATCTTACAGGCAAACACTGTGATCTTTACTCCACTAGTTGTATAAAATGTTACGGGTGCAAGTAACATTTTGAATTAAATTATACATTTTTAAGTCTCATTTCATACGTCGGCTTTTATAGCCACAGATTGTAGGTATAATTTAATTCCTTTTACTCAAACAAAAGTGTTAAATACAGGACTTTTTTTTAACTTGTAACAGAGTATTTCTACATTGTGGTATTACTGTAAATGGAGCATTTATATAGCGTCTTTATCCAAGGCGCTTTACATAGATTACATTACTTTCACCCATTCACACACACATTCACACACCTATGCCAGAGGAAACCATGCAAGGCACCGACCAGCACATCAGGAGCAATTAGGGGTTCTTGCTCAAGGACACTTCGACAGTACCTCTGAGGGAGCCCGGGTTTGAACTGGGAACCTTGCGGTTCCCATCCGGCCACCACAGGGGGGGCCAAAGGCCTCGATTTACACACAAGACCAAATTATGGGAGGGTTCAGATTGGATATTTGACCACTCACAGATCAGGGGTAAAAACCGTGCACTATGTGCAAACTCCTTTCTAACTAATTAACTAACAAGAACAAAAACAACGCCTGGGACGACGGGTCCCCGAAGCCATTTCACGGGCGGGAAATTGCGTGCGCTGTACCCGGGAAGCCCCGGATCCCGGGTTCAAACCCTATAGTTGTCATGGCTGCCTTTAAAGGCCTGTTCATAGTCTGGATTTTCGGTGGTGAGGAGACCACCGCTCCGGTGGTGAGCTGACCACCGGAGCTGAAATAACGTTGAGCGGTGGTGAGGAAAAACAGAGAGAAGGGCTGGAGCGGTGGCAGTGGTTTGCTCTTCACCGCGGCTCGTGACGTCATGTTGTAGTTCGGTGGTCACCTAACCACCGTAAATCCAGACTATGTATGAGCCTTTAGACTATTCAATGTTTTTCTGTTGCACTATGCCAGTCATGGCTCCCTGCAGTTCCCACCTGATGTTGTGTGAGGGAGTCCCGACTGATCCAAACCGCTCCCAATAACTGCTAGCTTGGTATACCAACGTCTTCAGACCGCGGTCACATTCCCTAAGCTAATGAAGGACGAAGGCAAAGATAAAAGGGTGCCTTTGAAAAAGACACATTCTTAGCAGAGTCACATGCAGTGAGTCTGTCCCAATTTAGCTATAACCTGGCTAACGCACCTCTAATGAGACCCCGCCGTGCACACGCATGCACTGCACAGTATACAAGCACACACACACACACGCGCACACACACACACACACACACACACACACACACACACACACACACACACACACACACACACACACACACACACACACACACACACACACACACACACACGCACACATCATATTATGCACTCACATGCAGTGGTGGAAGAAAGTACTCAATACGGCATTGAAGAACTACTCCGTTAAAAAGTCAGAAATTCAAAAGCTAGCCTACTTTTGGTACTAAAACTACAAAATGTTCATGCAGCTCAAAGTATACCAAAAGTAAAGAAAGTACTCGAGTTTTCAAATGCATACACATATTTTTGAAAATAGCAGATCTACAAGCTCACAATGCGTCGCATCGCGACGCATTGTGAGCTTGTAGATCGGCTTTTTTTTAAATGAATGGCTGAAATGTAGAGCTGAAGTGCACTGTTTTGTAATAATCAAATAATCAAAGTACCGTAACAAAAGTTTTCCAAATAAATGCAGTGGAGTAAAAGTACAATATTTGCCTCTAGTATAGTGGTGTAGAAGTAAAAGGAAATTGGCAATATTCCAGTAAAGTACAAATACCCAAGTACAGTCAGTAGGCTACTTAAGTAAATATACTTAGTTACTTTCCACCACTGCACATATGTATGAAGTCATACATAAGTCATTTGAAAAGGCACACAAGGACACAGACATGGGCGAGTGCACTATGGAGAATATTACTGATTAGCAAACACGCTTGTGCAAAGAAATGTGCACGCACACGCACACGCGCACACACGCGCACACGCACACGCACACACACACACACACACACACACACACACACGCGCGCACACGCACGCGCACGCACACACGTCATTACCCACTCCGTCAAAAAGCAGATCACATGGGCATTAATTGAGAGTGCAATCATGCTCCGAGTCTAACGGTTCAAAGGAGCTGATAATGAGCCGTGATAGGTTGATCCGACTGATGATGGCTGATGGAAGGAGCCAGGCAGGCTGCCACGCACGCACACACACGCACACGTACAGTACGCGCACGCGCAGGCACTCACACACACACACACGCACACACACGCACACATACGCACACACGTACGCGCACGCACTCACACGCACACACACACACGCACGCACAGAGTATCATGTGAACGTATGCATGCTGGATGCTGCATTCCACTCCGATCTAAATGTAGTGACATTTATTTCCCTTCATGCACGTTAGGCTGAAATAGAGACGAAAGCCGAATAATATATATAATATAATACAGTCGCTATTATGTTATTATTCCTGCAGCGCAAACAGTCCTCACTGATAATTTAATACTGAAACAAGTGAGCGTTCGTTCGTTCTGCTGCTTGACAGCTTCTATATACACAACCCGTTTACACGCGCACGGCGCACACACACACACACACACACACACACACGCGCGGACGCACACGGGCACGCACACACACACACTATGAAAGCCTTCTTCTTTCATGTCTCATTTCCATCTTCATCTCACAGCAGGGAGGAGGATTTTTCAACATCCCGACGTGAACAGAAGTCTTTAGCGTACGTTCCACATAAATAGTCGGTTTGGAGATGTGATAAAAATAATACCAGCCCCATAATATAATATAATTTAACCCATTTTGGGCGGGAACCCATTTTGGTGTTATAGCATCATGTTGTGCTTTATAGCTATTGAAAAATAGCAGATCTACAAGCTCATAGCTTGTAGGTCTGCTATTGACCTAGGTCTGCGACTGACATAGAAGATTTAAAAAAAAATCTGATCTCAGGTCAGAATGGTAAACTGTCAGGATGTATAGAAGACATTTATAGAATCTGATCTCAGGTCAGAATGGTAAACTGTCAGGATGTATAGAAGACATTTTTAGAATCTGATCTCAGGTCAGAATGGTAAACTGTCAGGATGTATAGAAGACATTTTTAGAATCTGATCTCAGGTCAGAATGGGATAATATCCTTGTGTGTGCTGACTGAGGCCTCACCACTGTGTGTGTACTGTAGGCCTTACCACTGTACCACAGGACATGAAACCCAGGCCGCCACACATCCCTCTGTCAGGGCTGTAGCTGTCACAACGTGTGCACGGTGCACGTATCGTCATGCATATCATATTGTATGACTAAGCCTTGTTACATTACATTACAGTTGTGACCAAAATGTGTGTGTGTGTGTGTGTGTGTGTGTGTGTGTGTGTGTGTGTGTGTGTGTGTGCGCACACGTGTGTGTGTATGTGCGTGCGTGTTTGCGTATTGTGCAGTGGTGGAAAGTAAATAAGTACATTTACTTAAGTACTGTACTTAAGTACAATTTTGAGGCATTTGTACTTATATGTCAAATTTCCAGTAGCCTACTTTTGCTTCTACTCCACTACATTTCATAGGCAAATATTGTACTTTTTATTTAAAACTTTAGTTACTATAGGGTTAGTGTGTGTGTTCGTGTGCACATGTGTGCATGTGTGCGCGCACATGCACACATAGCCTATAGGGGCTATATCTTGCGCCACCCCTTAACCCTTATCCCTAAACTAATCTTTGCCATAAAATAGTTCAAATAGCCGATCTACAAGCTCACAATGTCTCAATGTAGAGAACGTATATACCGGTAGTTGAACTATTTTTAAATGTTTTTTTAAATAGTAAAACATGAGCAAATGAGTTTAGGGATAAGGGTTAAGGACAGAGATGGGCAGTATTTGAAATACATGTATTTGAAATACGTATTTGAAATACTTTTTTGTATTTTGTAATTTGTATTTCGCTGGGATGGAAGATGTATTTTGTATTTTGTATTTAGATACATTTTTTGACCCAGTATTTGTATTTTGTATCAAAATACATTTTCAATGTATTTTGCCCATCTCTGGTTAAGGATATATAGCCTTGTGTCTGTGTGTGTGTGTGAAGGCACCATATAGGCTCCACAGCTGCTAACCTGTCTCGTTGCGTAGCGCCGGTAGCGGCCTCTGTATTCCTGGCATGGCTGTGGTCGATGAGACCGTGCAGCACGCCATGCAATATTAATGCATTCTGGACGGGAACCCAACACTGTTGGGGTGTTTTAAAGCATTATGTTATACATTATATAGCTATTGGAAAAATAGCAGATCTACAAGCTCGTAGCGCAGCACTCGTAGGTCTGCTATTTTTGAAAAATCATGAAAATGTGTCGCAAATGTGCAAATGTTGTGCTTCTGGGGGGTGGGGGGGGGGGGTCCCTGGAACCACATCTTTTCACATGGAGGTCTCTGAGGCCCAAATGCATATCAGTTTTGGGGTCCTTGACATGGAAACCTTTGAGAACCATGCACTGACATATAGAAACATGGGTTTAAACCTTTGAGAACCATGCACTGACATATAGAAACATGGGTTTTTTTCAGAAAACTGTCAGCATTTAGAAGACATTTGTGTAGAATCTGACCTCAGGTCTAAATGGTTTAATGCAGCAGCCCTTCTACTGTGGTCGGTAAGAGCCTCGGCCAGCGGCAGCCGCTGCGCTACGGTTTGGCATCGAATTCTGGACATGCACACGCTTCCCCCTCCACCCCTCCCACCCCTTCCACCCCCTCCACCCCTTCCACCCCTTCCACCCGGGCCCCAAAGACGAGGGGGGTGGGGGAGACAGAGGGAGACAGATATGGTGGGTGCATACTTAGTTTAGACTAGTCATTGGTTAGACATGCATGGGTTAAGGTTAGGTTTAGGTGTGCTGCCCCGTGGGAGGTTAGGTTTAGGGTGAGGGTTTGAGATAGGTTGTAGTTGTAGGACTAATGACTGGTCTAACAAATGACTAGTCTAAACCAAAAACAGTCTAAAAGTACTGCACCCGTTAGGTATAGGGTGAGCGTTTGAGATAGGTTGTAGTTGTATAGGACTAATGACTGGTCTAACAAATGACTAGTCTAAACCAAAAACTGTATAAACTAAGTGCTGCACCCAGCTATGGGACGGGGACTGCATGTGACTGTGAAAGAGGGCTTGGGCAGACACCAAAAAATGGGGAGAATAAAATAGAATTGGGGCGGGGTAGGGGGGTACTTCAGTGCCCTAAAATGGAAGAATACAAGTGGGTATATATATACGAGAAGAGGAGAGGCATGGAGGAAATGAGAAGAGGAGGATTGGGATGAATAGGACAAGAAATATAGCGACGGTAGGATTTGAAAGATGAGTGGGTGAAAATGGAGATGGAAAAGAGAGAGGAGTGATAATGGAACAATGTGTAAAAAAAAGAAAAAGAAAGAAAGAAAAGTAGCTGAAGAGAGAGAGAGAGAGAGAGAGAGAGAGAGAGAGAGAGAGAGAGAGAGAGAGAGAGAGAGAGAGAGAGACAGAGAGAGATGCTGATGAGCAGCACTGTGAACGCAACCAGACAGAAAACATAATTATAGATTATCCCATTCTGAACGGGAACCCATTTTGGTGTTAGCATCATGTCGTGCTTTAGCTATTGAAAAATAGCAGATCTACGAGCTTGTAGGTCTGCTATTTTTGAAAAATCGAAGAACGACTGACATTTTTAGAATCTGATCTCAGGTCAGAATGGTTTCATCAGAGCAGTGTGTGTCCAGTGGAAACCTTGTATGAATCTGATCTCAGGTCAGAATGGGTTATAGGGTCATCTGATATCAATACGGTCCCATTCACATGTCACTCTCTCTCCCAAAAAGGAATGACATCTCCCAAAGCATTATATGGCTTGCTTTTGACGGGGCTGCCATGCCTGGCATGGCAACTTCATACAGTGGCTGGCAATTAAAATTGAGGCGTGTCTGTGATATGAAAAAGAAGAAGAAAAAATGTGATTTTAGGAGAGTGCAAAAAGCAATCTTTACATAACACTTTAACACATTGAGGCCTGACGTCGAAATAAAAAAATATATGTCTACAGTTTTCTGAAAAAACATTTCTGTATCAAGTGGTGCTCAATATTTCACGTCAATCAAGGACCCCAAAAATGATATACCTCGCCCCCCCCCCCATCTGAAAATATGTTGTTCCAGGGACCTCTCCCCCCAGAAGCAAAGATTTGAGTTAAAATGTTCACTCTGTACTAATAATATATATTCAAAGATTTGAGGAACATTTTCACGATTTTTCATAAAATAGCAGACATACAAGCTCGTAGCGCGGCACTCGGTGCCGCGCTACGAGCTTGTAGATCTGCTATTTTTCAATAGTTAAAGTTTTAAATGATGCTTTAGAACACCCAAAAGGGGTTCCCGCCCAGAATGCATTAATTGACAGCATGAGCACAGAGAGAACCCTGACCTAATTTTGCAGGGCTTATATTATATTATATTATTTATTATATCTCACTTGGCTTTTTAATGTGGGACTCTCGAGAGATAAGGTTTCAGAAGTTGGTCCTGGTTAACACATTCTGGACGGGAACAACACCCCTTTTGGTTGTTTTTTAAGCACATTATTATGATTCATCGTTAAAAATAGCAGATCTACAAGCTCGTACCGAGTGACGCGCTTATACGATCATTGTAGATTTTAGAAAATCGTGAAAAGGTGTGCTGCAAATCATATTTTCAGATGGGGGGGGGGGGGTGGGGGGTCGGTGGCCAATTACATATAATTCTGGGGGTCCTTGACATGAAAATGGTTGAGCACCGCTGACATATATATAGAAACATGGGTTTTCTGTTCAGAAAACGGTCAGGATTTCTAGAAGACGTTTTGTAGGTCCAAAGGGCTTAAGTGGGCTGAATTTCTCATGGGAGCGTCTCTACTCCTTTTGGCTGTCTCCCTAATATGTAATATTACTTGTCTTGAACCCCCCCCCCCCCCCTGCCCCCCCGGCCCCCTCCACACACACACACACACACACACACACACACACACACACACACACACACACACACACACACACACACACACACACACACACACACACACACACACACACACACACACACACACACACACACACACACACACACACACACACACACACACACACACACACACACACACACACACACACACACACACTCTCTGAATGCATATGGTAGTCCTGAAAGTCGAAAACGACTGTAGTGTTGGCATGCAGAGGGCCGGTCATTTATTCATATTGTGGTTGGTAGGTTAATGACTGCGTGCCGAGAGCAGGAGAACAAGAGAGAGAGAGCTAACCTCAAACTGAAGCTCAGTGACATTTCCAAAGAAATGGCAGTCTGAATTAACGGCCTTTCAAAATGTAAATTCCTTTGGGTCCAACACTCCGTGATTTGTTGGCACTATGGGCACACACACGCGCACACACACATGCGCACGCACACGCACGCACACGTCGATTTGCACGCTGTGTTTGGGGGGGGGTATCTGCATTATTTTGTGAACACAAAATAGAAAAACAGTCATGAATCTCTATTTGGTATTTGAGTTTCCCGTCAGATTTTCTTCCATTATATATATATATTTTTTTACATTGCTCTCTGCCAAGGTTGCTTTCAGAACGGGAGAGTTATGTTCGGGAATAAAAAAAACACATAACTCTAAATCCATTATGGCTTGCTTTTAGCGTTGAAGTAACACAAACTGAAGTAGCCTATGCTGGTTCTACATAGCCTACTTGACGATGCATCATCCACTCAAGTGGGCGAATATTGCGGCTTTGGCAAAACATACAGAAATGAAACTCGCTTTTTTTTTCAAGGTTTTTTTGATAATTAGTCTACGAGAGGGGATATACAGTATAGGCTACAGCACCGTCGTGTTATTTTATCAAATACGTTTTTTCTTTTAACCGTCTATAGCTGTGCAAACTGATTTGCAGTTTGGGGCTAATTTAATCCATTCGGGACATCAGGAATCACTTTTTGGTGTTTTAAAGCATTATGTTATACTTTAGCTATTGGAAAATAGCAGATCTACAAGCTCGTAGCGCGGCACCGAGTGCCGCGCTACGAGCTTGTAGATCTGCTATGTTTTGAAAAATCGTGAAAATGTGGCACAAATCTTTGATTATTATATTATTTCAGAGCGAACGTTTTTTTAACTCAAATCTTTGCTTCTGGGGGGAGGTGTCCCTGGAACAACATATTTTCAGATGAGGTGTCATTGACATGAAAATGTTTGAGATGCACTGACATAAGAAACTGTCAGAATTTAGACATTTTAAGACATTTCGTAGAATCGTCCTCAGGTCTGAATGGGTTAAATTCCATAACGTTCAATATTATGTCTACAATCTGTTATTGTGGCCAATAACAGCGGTGCAAACGTGTTGTTGGGTTTGTGACCGGGTGCAAAAAGCGCCCGCTTGCTATGAGAGCGCCATCAGGAGAAAAGAGGTTGACATTATTATCCATCGCTGTAACGCATTCACTCGTTAAAGCACCTCTCCATTCATTCAACAGCTTCTCTCTTTTAATCTATATTGGGCGGGAACCCCTTTTGGTGTTAGCATTATGCTATGCTTTAGCTAATTGAAAAATAGCAGATCTACAAGCTCATAGCGCGCCACCGAGTGGTGCGCTACGAGCTTGTATATCTGCTATTTTTTGTTAAAATCGAAGAACGACTGACACAGAAACATAGCTTTTTCAGAAAACTGTCAGGATGTAGAAGACATTTGTAGAATCTGATCTCAGGTCAAAATGGGTTAACATGCACACGCACATGCACGCACAGTCGCACACAGCCACACATAGCCACAAACATGCACAGCCCCACACACACACACACACACACACACACACACACACACACACACACACACACACACACAAGCGTGCGCGTGCACACACTGTATCTCTTCTCCTATCTCCCCCTTTAGCCCACAAGTGTTTGGTTTTGTGTTTTCCATCTGAGTCCTCATATCGCCAGCGCTGTATCTATCTATACTCACACTGACACTTCAAAGCAGAGGGTCAATGGCCGAGTGACATTGCTTTGTAGAGCAATAACACTGAGCTGCACTCACACATCTCTCTCTCTCTCTCTCTCTCTCTCTCTAACACCGAGCTGCACTCACATCTATCTCTCTCTCTCTCTCTCTAACACTGAGCTGCACTCACACATCTCTCTCTCTAACACTGAGCTGCACACACACATCTCTCTCTCTCTCTCTCTCTGTGTTGTCATGCCATCTATACTATTCTGTGAATGTGCTCTGAAAAATGCACATCAGCTACAGTGCGCGCACACACGCGCGCACACACACACACACACACACACACACACACACACACACACACACACACACACACACACACACACACACACACACACACACACACACACACACACACACACACACACACACACACACACACACACACACACACACACACGTCATAGTTGGTTTCTATGTTGCAGTTGTTTTCGATATTCCTTCATTTTCTTGCATACAGCAATAGTATATACTGTAAGTACAGATGATGGGGGCTGCGCGCACATAGTGTGTGTGCATGTGTGCGCGTGCGTGCGTGCATGTGTGTGTGTGCGCGACTGCGTGTGCATGTACTATAGTGCTTAGCACAGGTCGTTTCGAGGAAGTAATCTGATTGGTTGAAACAGCCTAGCCGTGAATCAAACCAGCATCATGGAACACCTAATTTAAACAAAGAAATCAGCTGCTCGATCTGTTCTCCCAGAGCGCAGTAGACTGGGTGGCTAGGCTAACGAGTTTCTTGGGACATTTCTGGTTGTAGTGGCTTCATCTGTCATTAAAAAAATTATGATTTTCTTTGCAATTATCTTAGTTTTAAGGGTAACTGTTGTATAATCGCAAAATTACACTTCTGCGCTGCTTACGGAACTCGCCTTCGGCTCGTTCCTGGCCATTAATGACAGTAAGGCACACCCTCTCGTGTAATATTTCTTAAATATATAAAGCAATATAAAATAATTTGCCGGCCCTCCCGAGGGGTCGCGACCCACGGGATGAGAACCCCTGATGTAAAGGGCTTGCATCACTTATTGACTCCAAACTATTTAAACATGCAATCCATCAAATCATATCAAGTGTCTTTGAAAAGCTCAGTGGTCAAATTCAATTGCTTTCAACAAGTCATTTTTATATTTATTTTTGCCTAATGTATGTTCATGTTCACATGCTTTGTTTCCCTCTGTGTGTGTGTGTGTGTGTGTGTGTGTGTGTGGGTGTGTGTTTCACTTCAAGTAATCTTATCCACTTATTAAATCAATGTAATTCATTTAATCCATACTCTGATCCTAGCATCTTTCCATCTGTCTCCTATACCGCAGACACCATAGGCATTTGCGCGCGCGCACACACACACACACACACACACACACACACACACACACACACACACACACACACACACACACACACACACACGCACACACACAGAGAGAGAGAGAGAGGGTGTGATTTATTTTGTTTGACTTAAAACTAATTTTGAATAATTGCTCCATTGATCCATTAGGGAGAACATTTGTATCTAGCTTTAATTAATTTCTTCCGAGCAAATCTCACAATTAAAATCCACACACTCTATAGTCTCTATTCTAAAAGTGTTTAAGCAGCTCTTGTATTCCGATAATTAAAAGCCCCACAAATCCCCCTTTTGAGAGTTGAGTTTAAAAAAATCACACTGGTGTGAAGTGCGGGGCGCTCTTATCGTCATATATAGGCTATACATCATCATTCCGTGCTCGACCAATCAAATCATTTCCGTTGGTATACACACAGACACACAAAGCTGGGCATAGGATCAGGAGTAGCGGCCCTCTAAAAGCACTGCATGGGGTTAACCCAGTTTTCTGAAATACCTCATGTTTCTGTATCAGTGGTGCTCAATATTTCATGTCAAGGACCCCCAAAAATTATTGACACCCATCTGAAAACATGTTGTTCCAGGAACCCCTCAGAAGCAAAGATTTGAGTTAAAAACCTTTTTCACGGCTCGTCAGAAGTTTTCAGTAGCACCGAAGAGTCGACTTTAGGACGGTACCCCCCCCCCCCCCCCCGAACCTCAAATTACGTCACATTGTAAGCCAAACCGACTTTTATTCGGCTCTAAAATAGGAGTATGAATTGTTTTGCACTTTAAATTAACAAGTCCTCCATTATTTTCTTTGACTCATCCACCTAATCTTCCTCCTGCTATATGCTTTTCTCCTGTCTCATCTTCTCCATGACCCGACCCCTGCCCCCCCCCCCCCCCCCCATAGCGTTGTCGGTGCTGGTGCAGAATCCAGACCCCCATCAATTTCTAATAACGTTCTTGCAGTCCCCTTTCACCCACACCTGCCTAGTCTAAGTATAATGTATGGAAAACATGCTGCTGTGTGAACATAAGCTCCCATTTAACCACAGCATAAATTGACTACTACGAAGGCAGAGAGAACCGCAGCTCGGCGCCTGGAGACAAGGGCTGCCAACGGTGCTGGAGAGGGCAATTAATCTAAGATGGCCGCCCTTAAACCATTTAGACCTATGGGGGGACGATCCTATGCAAAAAATGTCTTCTAAATCTTAACAGTTTTCAGAAAAACCTCATGTTTCTATGTGTCAGTGGTTCTCAAACATTTTCATGTCAAGGACCCCCGGAAATATATGAAATTGACCGCCGACCCCCCATCTAAAATATGTTGTTCCAGGGACCCCCCCCAGAAGCAAAGATGTTAGTTAGAAATGTTTGCTCAGAAAGAATATATTCAAAGATTTGTGCCACATTTTCACAATTAAAAAAAATAGCAGACCTACAAGCTCATGAGCTTGTAGCTATGAGCTTGTAGATCCGCTATTCTTCAATAGTTTAAAGTATAACATAATACTTATGAAACACCAAAAAGGCGTTCCCGCCCAGAATGCGTTAATCAACACTCACGTCGCCTCTGGTTACCGGGCTAACCTGCTTCAGAACAGATTGCCTCCTGCTGCCGGGTGATGTCATCATCGCGAGACCTCAGCACAATTAATAATAGATCAGCATTGTGAGTGGGTCGACCTACGGGGGCCGTTCTGGGGAGGCAAGGACTAATATGCTCCCACGGAGTACAGGGAGGCACGTTCCTTCACAGCCAGCTAGCAGCAGCTAAAAGAAAAATGAAAAACACTTTAAGTATATAATGTCACGATCTGGTGGTGCTGGTGGTGACTGGTGAGGACCCAGATGCACGACAGCCAGGCAGGAGTAGTGAAGTGATCAAAACCCATGGTTGGGTATTTTATTTAACAGAAATCACAAATGCAGAGTGACACTAAACAATGAACCGACAAGAACTGACTGACTGGGGAACAAGACTAAATATACACAGGAGGGCTGATTATTACACATGAGAAACACCTGGGGAAGACATGAACGTAGAACCAAAACAACTAGAACAAGAACATAGACATGGCAACAGCTAGATGAACAGAACATAGAATCAAAACAAGTAGAACATAACATAGAAAAACAACATATAGATGAGCAAAGTCTGAGACCGTGACATATAAACCTGCAGTGAAGATGCAGCTAATCAACTAAAGCATGGCCAAAGCGCAGTAGTATTTCATTGTGTAGTCATTATTTTGTTTTGCCAGGTATGTTAAAGTACCAGATAAATTACAGCACAATAACAAGTGTTTCTTTTCTAATTATTTTGTTGTGTTGAGGAGACACAAAATTAAAAAGATGGAGTGCCATGATCCCCCCCCACCCCCTCCAAAAAAACATGATCATCAGCTTTTATTATTATATGAGGAAGATTGTTTTTCAAAAAAGTGTACAGTATTTGTTAAAATGTAATATTTGTATGTGGCCCACCAGTATGCCTGGTTTGCCTGGTGGGTGGTGATGGCTGATGGGTGGTGATCCACCTGAACTGAAGCCACACCCACAGCTGTAGTTGTATGATAAAGGGGGAGGGGTTAGGGGAGTGGGATGATAGCGTGATGTCACTATATTACTGTGGTTTTCATTGGCACGTTTGAATGGCAAGGTTTCAGCCTCCAGGAAGAAACCCTGAATACAAAGGGAAGACATCATTGCACATAACAACCACACCAAGGGGTCTAATGAAGTACTGTCACCTCATAAACACATGACATATCAACCACACCAAGGGCTCTAATGAAGTACTGTCACCTCATAAACACATGACATATCAACCACACCAAGGGCTCTAATGAAGTACTGTCACCTCATAAACACATGACATAACAACCACACCAAGGGCTCTAATGAAGTACTGTCACTTCATAAACACATGACATATCAACCACACCAAGGGCTCTAATGAAGTACTGTCACCTCATAAACACATGACATAACTAGAACTGCACTCTGCCGAGTGCATACTTGCTTGTTGCACACTAGTAGGCCATAAATGGCCTACTAGTGCGCAAGCAGAGCGCACAAGTACTTTCGACCGCTGGAAACTATCACATCTCAGTATCTCTGTGAAGGAACGTTTGAAATGTATGATCATTACGTGTAACTATTTGCTACCTAACTACTTTTTTACAGAAAAATGAATCATTGATATGTGATGAAAAGGTATATAAACTGAATTAAAATATATTATACAGTATAATTATTTTATTACTTATTGTAAATTGTCAATTGTTTTAAATGTATTTCATTTTGTACTATAGTGATATTAATACTAAATCATGATCAGAGTAATATGTGTCTCTAACTTCAATTTCTGTAATAATACTTTCAAATTTGTTGAAATATACATGATCTAAAATACTTCCGAAATCTGTAGTTGGATTTGTATCTCAGTGATGACGTAAGAGAAATGGTCAGCTGTGTAATCTGGTCCCACCAGATACCACATTACGTCATCGTTGAGAGCTGGGACCAGAGTACACGGTGTGTATATGTATGACTAGCTCTCAGTGATGACGTAAGAGATATGGTCATCTGTGTAGTCTGGTCCCAGCAGACCAGGCACAGATTTACAAATTACAAATCACATTACAACTACATACAGAGTATGTAGTTGTAATTTGATTAGCAGTATACTGTGGTTACTTGGTTCCAAAAAGTGAAGCCAAGTTTTTTTCAACCGTAAGTCTGTGCCTGGTTTGCTGGGACCAGTTACAACATTACGTCATCGTTGAGAACTGGGACCAGAGTAAATGGTGTGTATATGTATGACTAGCTCTCAGTGATGACGTAAGAGATATGGTCATCTGTGTAGTCTGGTCCCAGCAGACCAGGCACAGATTTACAAATTACAAATCACATTACAACTACATACAGAGTATGTAGTTGTAATTTGATTAGCAGTATACTGTGGTTACTTGGTTCCAAAAAGTGAAGCCAAGTTTTTTTCAACCGTAAGTCTGTGCCTGGTTTGCTGGGACGTGTTACAACATTACGTCATCGCTGAGAACTGGGACCAGTTACATACGGTCCCAGTTCTCAGCGATGACGTAATGTTGTAACTTGTAACTGGTCCCAGCAAACCAGGCACAGATTTACGGTTGAAAAAAACTTGGCTTCACTTTGAAGAGACCAAGCGAAATGATTACTTGCGCGCTCTGCTTGCGCAAGTAACAACCACACCAAGGGCTCTAATGAAGTACTGTCACCTCATAAACACATGACATATCAACCACACCAAGGTGTCTAATGAAGTACTGTCACCTCATAAACACATGACATAACAACCACACCAAGGGCTCTAATGAAGTACTGTCACCTCATAAACACATGACATAACAACCACACCAAGGTGTCTAATGAAGTACTGTCACCCCATAAACACATGACATAACAACCACACCAAGGGCTCTAATGAAGTACTGTCACCTCATAAACACATGACATAACAACCACACCAATAAGGGCTCTAATGAAGTACTGTCACCTCATAAACACATGACATAACCACACCAAGGGGTCTAATGAAGTACTGTCACCTCATAAACACATGACATATCAACCACACCAAGGGGTCTAATGAAGTACTGTCACCTCATAAACACATGACATAACAACCACACCAAGGGCTCTAATGAAGTACTGTCACCTCATAAACACATGACATAACAACCACACCAAGGGCTCTAATGAAGTATACAAGTATACTTCATTAGAGCCCTTGGTGTGGTTGTTATGTCATGTGTTTATGGACACACACACACACACACACACACACAGGTATGTGTATGATACAGTATACCAGTGTGTGTGTGTGTGTGTGTGTGTGTGTGTGTGTGTGTGTGTGTGTGTGTGTGTGTGTGTGTGTATATATATACTCATTCTTGAGATGAGGGACAAAAGTGGAAAAAACATGTCCCACACATAAGAGCCTTATTTTATGTAAAAAATAAATTAATTAATAAAAATAAAAGCACTTGCAAAGTTAAGTGTAATACAGTTGTGTATTATTATGCCCTTAATTTCATTATAATTGTTTTCATATTCCATCTGAATTAGTTAAAAGCAGGCCATGTACCCAAAAAGGCCTGTATTTAGCCTGTCCCCAGCAAGTGGCCACAATTTCAAACTGCCAAAAAAGTGTCTAATACTGTCACAATCACATAAATATACATACTAAATTAAAGTAGATTGTCAACAACATAGCAAATAATATACACAGTTAATTTTAATTTATATTTTCTATTAAATATCTCATATCAAATGTTCGTCCCACGTCTCCGTCAACTCCGTCAGGTTTTTTTAAAAGTCTTAAATTAATCAGAAAATATTGTCGACAGATTTAGCCTGAAGACTCCTTTTCCAAGTCCCATTTATATTTGTTGCAACAGTGGAGTACCTGGTCTGACAAGCATTCAATTGTTTGATATTTTAAACAAACAATGTTGATAACAATGTGGTCACAGCTTTTACATGTCAACTCCGTCAGGACATTATTATGATCTTTGTTAAGAATTCCAAAATAATGTTTATTATTTTAGTTTAGGGGTTAGGTTTAGCTAACAAAATTAAGCAAAAACAAAATGGCTACATTGTACTAAAGAGGGTTAAGATGAAAACAAATGCCATTTTGTCAACTCCGTCAGACGTCAACTCCGTCAGATTTTGTGTCTGACGGAGTTGACGTGTATCTGACGGAGTTGACAAAAGTGTTCCTAAAACAATAAAATTATTGTTTTTGAATAATGGGCAGTATTCTAATTTGGCACACAGTTAGAGCATGCCTTAAGGAACATTTTTGGCTATGGGGCCATCACAGATTTGTCTCGTGGTGACCATGGCAGCCATATTACAAAAGAGCCGCCACCTGATGTTATTTTACAATAACTCAAGTTCTACACCACCTAGGATCTTGATTCTGGTGACTAAGACCTCATTTTCAAGGATGAGGGATACAGTGGTACAATTTAGACTTTCCCTGTGACCATGGCAGCCATTTTTCAAAATGGCCGCCACATGCTGTTATTTTACAATAATTCAAGTTTTAGACCACCTAGGATCTTGATTTTGGCGACTAATCATACATTTTAAAAGATGAGAAATACAGTGGTACTATTTAGATTTGTCCTGTGACCATGGCAGCCATTGTTTTTCAAAATGACCACCAACCTGCTGTTATTTTACCAATAACTCAAGTTTTAGACCACCAAGGATCTTGATTCTGGCGACTAATCATTACATTTTCAAGGATGAACTTTCTCTGGGAGAGGTAAGGGCTTATTTCAGGTGCAGGTTGAGTTTCTACTGACAGGACATTAAAAGGAGGTGGGCTTTCTGGCCTTTGACTTGCCCCTTTCAGGTACAGATGCACAGTTTGACTTCACTGGCCACTGCAGGGAACTGTGGGGGAGAAACTTTGGTCTCTTGACACCCCGATTAGGTTCAGGGTTTTTTTTGGTGGAGACTTGCCTTTCATGACATTTTTGCTGCAGCAGTTGATCTCCTTACTGCCAGTGGTGGCACACTCTGGGTCTCTGGGGCATTGTATCTTGGTGGCCTCCTGCCAGTGTTTCTCCATCCTTCTCCTGAGCTCTGTGTTCTGGGGCTCTGTTATAGTCAACTTACATTGTCTTGGCTGGAGATTGCTTTCCTGCAGGGTCCAGCCCAGTCTTGTGCAGATGGCTGCTGGCCCACCTGGAGGCCCCAACCTCACTTGTTCGGTTGGTGTGATTAGGTGGGGTGGTCTTCCCCAATCAGGATGAGGGGTTTGACCCTTTCAAACGGCAGTCTGGCCAAGTGTCTGTATTTAGTTGTGAGTTTAGATACAGTCCTACGATTGCTCACCCAGCCCCAGGTGACATGAGGTGAAGGCTCCTTTGATTTGGTAACATTGCTTTGGTTGACATGCTGGGGACACAGAGAAAGACACTGATGCCTTCAGTGTCTGCACATCCTGCCTGATGGTCCTGAAGCCAAATCTTCTGTCTTCAGTCTTTCGCTCACTGCTCACTGTTCACCTCACCGAATTTAGCCCAAGGAGTTTGACCCCTAGTTTGGCCATAGACCCCCTAGTTTGGCCATAGCCACTTGTCCAAATGTGCCGACATGTGCTGACCTCATCACATCTGTGATGATGGCTATGGCCGTTTTTAGCCAACGTAGTGTTTTTTGTGCAAAACTAATGCTTGGAATGGATCCAGAATCATGAAAAGCCCCTAGTTTGACATGCCACATGCTACTTAAAGCATAATGAAATTTAGAACATTTAGCCTTATATTGGTTGTTGATGGTACCCAACTTTCAGCAGCTGTCAAACATGCCCCTAGGGTGGTCAAATAGAAACCAATGTGGGATATGTTAGTAGACACCTTTACAAACATTGGTGAAGAAAACTCTTGGTAAGAAATGTATTCACAGATTTTATATTATTCTGATAATATTCCCTGAGTAAATTGGTAAAATAATAGCAGGTCCACCATTTTTGAAAATGTCTACCATCCATGGTCACAGGATAAATCTAAATAGTACAACTGTATTCCTCACCCTTGAAAATGTATGATTAGTCACCAGAATCAAGATCCTAGGTGGTGTAGAACTTGAGTTATTGGGAAATAACAGAAAGTTGGCGGCCATTTTGAAAAATGTCTACCATGGTCACAGGACAAATCTAAATAGTACCAATGTATCCCACATCCTTGAAAATGTATGATTAGTCACCAGAATCAAGATCCTAGGTGGTGTAGAACTTGAGTTATTGGGAAATAACAGAAAGTTGGCGGCCATTTTGAAAAATGGCTGCCATGTTCACAGGGCAAATCTAAATAGTACCACTGTATTCCTCATCCTTGAAAATGTGGGATTAGTCACCAGAATCAAGATCCTAGGTGGTCTAGAACCTAAATCAGTTAAACTTGTCAACTCCGTCAGATGTTCGTCAACTCCGTCAGACGTTCGTCCCGTGATGTTTTTGTTAATTTCCAAAGAAATAGAAAATTCGCTGTCAAATCTTTTGTGCTTATGTATTGAAACACCAACTGAAATGATACGTAATGATGATTTTTTTTTTTTTTTACATGGTTTTCATGTTATAATATTGAAAATAAAGGTTGAAATGACGGTTTTGAGAAATTGGATATTTCATAATAGTGTGATATTGGAACAAAATAATATTAAAAGATTTGTATTACTTAACTTGATTACTGAAAGCCATTATAAGATAACTGAGGACTTTATATTATTGTTGAAATGATACAATTCAATTAAAAGGGATTTTAGTGTGTCTGACGGAGTTGACATGAATCAGGTATTAAGTGCATAAATGTCCCATTTTAGAAAGAAATGTTATGCGAAAAACCTGTTCCTTCTCAAGATTGGTAGTTGAGACCTGTGTCTACAAATACATCTATTTGATTTGAATGTATCTTAAAAAAAAAAAAAATCCAGTTTGAAAAAAGTTTTGTCCCTTATCTCAAGAATGGGTGAGTTTGACCTTGTGGTTAAAGTGTCTGCCCTGAAACTGAGAGGTCAGGGTTTCGATCCCCGGCCGGGTCATACCAACCAAAGACTGTAAAAATGGGACCCAATGCCTCCCTGCTTGGCACTACAGCATCGATGGGTTGAATTGATGGGTCAACTAATGATTCCCGAGCGCGGCGCACGCTGCCGCTCACCACTCCAAGAGAGATGGGTTCAAATGCGGAGAATACATTTCAGCGCGGTATAATAACGTAATCGTACGACTTTGACTTCGTACTGTCTGTCACCTCATAAACGCATGAAAAATCACGGCACTCCATCTTTAATTTAACAGTTGTAACTTGTACACTTACACCTCATCTGCACAGGCAAGGGGGGGGGGGGGGGGGGGGGTTCCGACGGCGATATCGCACGGAAAAACTGTCCTGAAATGGAGTGTCGTCGGTCATTGTGTTTGCAGCGTAGAGCCTGAACCAACCAACATAACCAACACATAGTATAGCATGTAGATCTCAACCAATGAAGGAGCTATTCTGCCTGTGTGACCTTTAACCCGTTAGGTGGGCGGGTTCACCGTGGGGGGGGGGGGGTGTGTGTCGCGATTTGAACACGTCAAAAACAGTTTCCATAAACGCATGTGCCCCAGGCTATAGCCGAGTGGCGAAGTCTGTTTGAGCTTGCCACTATACAACCAATGAAAGTGTTTGGGGGGCGCCGCGAAACCTCGCTCAAATAGAGACTGCGAGCGGATATACGAAGGGTGGACGACGTCGCTGCGCGCTCGCCGTACGCCAGGACAGTCTCATTGATAAAACATGTGTTCGAATGAGATTTCATTGTTCACTGGCTGAGTGTAGATGAGGTGTCATATGCCATTTTCCCACCCAAACAACAAAATGCACCATGCAGTAAATGTTCTCAAAAACACACAATGAATGCCGTTGTATAAAACTATACATTCGTAGAGAGTTTAGCGTCGGATATTGCATTATTGTTATCATGAAAGCAATTCAAAGAAAAACATTTATAGGCCTCTCTGTCTCCTTCATGTCATCTGTAATATGAATATGCATATCTAGATTCAAACAGACCTGCAGTCAGAGCGCTATTATTGCCTGCATGAGCTCAAGGTTTCTGGCCGTAGTACAACTTACTATCATCCATGGTTGAGTTCTCCATTTTTACACTGAGCATTTTGTACCAGCGGGGGCAATTAACCCATTCTGGGCGGGAACACCCTTTTGGTGTTTTGAAGCATCATAGCGTTATATACTTTAGCTATTGAAAAATAGCAGATCTACAAGCTCATAGCACGGCACCGAGTGCCACGCTATGAACTTGTAGGTCTGCTATTTTAGAAAAAAAATCATGAAAATGTGCCTCGAATCTTTGAATATATATTATTATTACAGAGTGAACATTTTTAAATATTGAGCACCACTGATATAGAAACAAACAGGGTATTTCAGAAAACTGTCAGGATTTAGAAGACATTTTTTTATACATTTCGAGGTCAGGTCTAGATGGGTTAACATGTCACTTCATGACTATCAAATGCTGTGTGTCTGTGTCTGTGAGTGTGCCGGGTGTGGGCATGTGCGCGTGTGCGTGTGTGCGTGTGTGTGTGTGTGTGTGCACACACTAACATTCATATATAGTGTATCTGGATAGAAGCAGACATTATGCAACATTCACTGTATAATAGTCTTTTTGTTTTTCCCTTGCCATTTATTCTTTTTTCTGTTTTTTCAGAACGCTAACACAGCTCAGCCTCTTGCCCATTTACACACCGCATAACCCATTCTGACCTGAGATCAGATTCTAAAAAGTTCTTCTACATCCTGACAGTTTTCCATTCTGACCTGAGATCAGATTCTAAAAATGTCTTCTATGTCAGTCGCTCTTCGATTTTTCTAAAATAGCAGACCTACAAGCTCGTAGCGCGCCACTCGGTGGCGCGCTATGAGCTTGTAGATCTGCTATTTTTCAATAGCTAAAGCATAACATAATGCTAACACGAAAATGGGTTCCCGCCCAAAATGGGATAATTGTCTGTGCATAGATGTGGTGTTTATGGCCTGCTTTTCATATTACGACATGAATGGAAGGGATAAAAAAAAATATGAAATTGTCCGTCTACATTCCCTTTGATGCTCTGACTGCAGACGCATAATTGTAAACGGCATATATACTGTACAGAGATAAACGGTAAACACAGACACAAGAAAGCCTTTGCAATTGTTGCAAAATGGCAATTAGGTGTAGCATTATGTTTAGGATGTATATACGTACGTGTGCAAGCGCAGCCAATGATAGGAAGCAAGAATGTGTAAGCAGTGCGTGTGTGTGTGTGTGTGTGTGTGTGTGTGTGTGTGTGTGTGTGTGTGTGTGTGTGTCAGTGTGCGTGCGTGCGTGCGTGTGCTCACGTGTGTGACATCCTCCAAAGCAATAAGGATTGCAGAAATTATCACCCGGGCAACAACATCCGTCCACAAAACAAAGTCAACAGCCTGTTTAATTTGGCCAACTGGATACACTTAAATGTACTGCAAAATGTACTGTTTAATTTGGCCAACTGGATACACTTAAATATACTGTAAAAGAACACTTGGAGCTCATTCCTCCATTAACCGTAATTTATACGGTAACAGGTACGGTCGCCCCTTTTCCATCTCGCCCCACTACTCTATACCTATAGCTGTAAATAACAAACATAATTCATGTTGGTGATTACATAAAAGGTATTATCATGTTATTATTTCTTAATATCACAGAGTATAGAGATCGACTATATACTATACAATCAAATAAATCTGTATACAAGATCATTTCTGATTTCAGAGAGCGAGGGAAATACTAAATGAACTGTTAACTACATTAAAACATTCCGTGGGGAGCGAGTTGGTAAAGGGGTGAGTCGTTTGGTATCCATGTATACTACATATGTAGTACGACGGTACCACTTAAAGGTAGAGTAAGTGATTTCACTTAATTCAAATATCACTTATTTTTTTGTTTTGTTGTGATAATCCTCTCTACTATAGAGTGTGCTGACCATATAAGGAGTTCCTCCCTGTCCCCAGTTAACCCCTGGGGGTCAAAAAACCTTAGGTTTCGTTTTTGACTCTCTATCCTGATTGGACGAAGGCTTAGGTCCCACAGCCAAAAACGAAACCTAAGGTTTTTTGAGTGAAATCACTTACTCTACCTTTAATGCCGACAACTGCAGATTTCCAAGGTAAACACCATATTGCAGTTATGCAACATTTGTTTAGCTGGAGAATCAGTTCGTGGACAGATGGGAAGCATCATGTGGGAAAGACAGAGTAAAGAAGACTTGCCGTGTCATTCACTGTGTCTGTTCTTGGATGCACAGCAGTGTGTATCCTTGTGGCTGTTATTGTACTGAGGTGTTGTAACGACAATTAGGCAGACAGCCAAACTCCATTCAAAACAGAGACGGGATGAGTCAGGATTAGGAATGAGGCGTCTTGCTGCCTTTTTACTGATCTTTGTCAGGAGTGAAACGGTAACACAGTAAAATGTACGAATAAAATCGACTGTTAAAGGTATATTCAGTGATTTCACTCAAAAAACCTTAGGTTTCATTTTTGGCTGTGGGACCTAAGCCTTCGGATCAGGATAGAGAGTCAAAAACGAAACCTACGTTTTTTTGACCCCCAGGGGTTAACTGGGGACAGGGAGGAACTGCTTATATGTTCTATAGTAGAGAGGATTATCACAACAAAACAAAAAAATAAGTGATATTTGAATTTTAAGTGAAATCACTGAATATACCTTTAAGAGTCACATGAAATTATAAGGACCTTTGCAAATAGTCTACCAAACTGCTACAAAACTGCCAGGACATGCTATAGGCCTTTTCAGGGAGGGGTCAGAATAAATGGCGGACTGTTAGAGCTGTTATTCGTCTCAACTGCTGAAATGTCAAATGGTGGTTCTGTGGCTCAAATGCTGAATAAATGATGGACCTTGATATGAAAAAGGTTGAATAACACTTCCCTCTGGTATGTGAGAGAGAGAGAGAGAGAGAGAGAGAGAGAGAGAGAGAGAGAGAGAGATAGAGAGGGGATACCAGAAGGAAGGAAAGAGAAAGATACAAAATAATGTGCATTAGCGGCGGTGCAGCTACAGTAATACCAGGTGGAGCTACAGTAATAACCGGGTGGAGCTACAGTACCAGTAAGACGCGCAAACGCGGGAAGCGAACGCAACTCGTACATATTTGGGTTTTGGACGTATAGCTGCTTTGGGGACTCCTTATATGGTTATGGCTGAGTCATGGTGACGTAAACACTCAGCTCCATATATGGGCACAAAAGCGGGACAGACACACACACAGACAGACAGACAGACAGACATGATCTGCTAGGTCTCATAGTAAGTGCTCACTGCGTTCGCAAATACCAGGTGCAGCTACAGTAATACCAGGTGCAGCTACAGTAATACCAGGTGCAGCTACAGTAATACCAGGTGCATGAGGGGAGGAGCGGCAGGGAAGACACATCAGCCTTTTAACGTCAGCATTATGGACTTTCTGCTTGCACGGTTGTGCCTCTGTTTTAACTACAACAGGGCTTTTCAAAGCTTTAGAAGATCCCTCGTGGGTTGTTGCCAGATGGAAAGTTGGCACAGGAAATGTTACACTCTCAGTCACAAGAGAGGAAAGACAAAATGCTCATTGCAAAGATGTCAGGTCAGGCTGACACACACACACACACACACACACACACACACACACACACACACACACACACACACACACACACACACACACACACACACACACACACACACACACAGAGTAATGGTGCTTGTCTTTTTGTATGGAGACAATGGATGGAAATTAGCATGCTTGCTATAAATCCGGCGTATTTACATTGCATTGTATTGTATGTGTTGTGTTCATCAGTATGTGCTGTCCCACCCAAATAAACAATCTTTGCACGCTCACACACACACACACACACACACACACACACACACACACACACACACACACACACACACACACACACACACACACACACACACACACACACACACTCCTTTATGGTGTGTGTGTGTGTAGCAACCATGGCCGATTGGATAGGTCAGAGAACAAAATTGCGTGACAAACAGATGGAGACGATTATACGCTCACCATTTAGCATCATGTTTATTATCCAAAAAGCTGCTTGCTCGTCAGAACGTACAATTAAGAGGATGCATGAGAGTCACTTAATTTGAACATTAAGAGATATAGATCCCCCTCAATGTGGTCACACGCGTGGGGAAAATAATCAGATTAAGCCACTTAGGACGGAAACGCATTATAGTGTCGCTTTAGCGTTTCACTTTATAGCCATGTTTTTAAACTTCAGCTGTTGAAAAAAAGCAGATCTACAAGCTCTTAGCGCGGCACTCAGTGCCCCGCTACGAGCTTGTAGATCTGATATATATTTTTTTATCCGTGAAAACGTGGCGCAAATCGTTGAATATATATTATTCATTCAAAAGTGAATGTTTTTTTTTTTTTTTTTACTCAAATCTTTGTTTCTGAGGGGGGGGGGGGGTCCCTGAAACAACATATTTTCAGATGGGGGGTGTCGCGGCGGCCAATTACATATACTTTCTGGGGTCCTTGACATGAAATAGGTCAAGAACCACTGATATAGAAACATGAGGTTTCTTTTCCAGAAAACTGTCAGGATTTAGAAGACTGTAGTATCTGGTCTTAATGGGTTAAGAAAAAATAGACCTACAGTATATCACGGCATCGTTATGCCGCTGTCGTCCCCCCCGTTCCCCCCCTCTCTCCTCTGTGCCTATAATCTTTGCGTCGTCACGGGTCTCCATGAAGTATGAAAGGATTGCTTACATGTGGGTTTTGGGATAAATTTAGGATATATTCTGGATTAGCTCTGACATTATGCATGTTAAACGGCTCGGGCCCTGGATTAAATTGTTTCATCATTTAACCCATTCTGAACGGGAACCCATTTTGGTGTCAGCATCATGTTATGCTTTAGCTATTGAAAAATGGCAGATCTACAAGCTCGTAGCGCGCCACCGAGTGGCGCGCTACGAGCTTCTAGGTCTGCTATTTTTGAAAAATCGAAGAACGACTGACATTTTTTAGAATCTGATCTCAGGTCAGAATGGGTTGATCAGACCAGTGTGTGTCCAGTGGAAACCTCGTTTGAATCTGATCTCAGGTCAGAATGGGTTAACCCGTTTAGACCTGAAACCT
>NC_137864.1:41667595-41702595 GCF_963924005.1 Protomyctophum bolini
CGCTTTGAAAATCCGGTTGTAATGGAGTCTTCAATGGAGCTGGATTTAAAAACCCCATAGCTGGTGGGGACGGAGGCTCTCCATAGCAACCACAAATGGGTCCTGAGACCCAATGTTTGGGAACCAGTCTATACTAAATATCATAGACATACAATGTCATAATATGTTCAACCCACCAAAAAAGAAAATCTCACATTTATGTAATACTTTTGGATAATGCCGAGCATCGACAGGCTTTGGAGGTGATCATGCCCTAACCCTGCGGTTTTGGGAGTGCACACGCATGCCCACCAAACCTGGAGGAGGAGGAGGAGGGATGTGAAACACTTGACAGCATTGAAATGCAGTGGGATTGGAGGGAGGAGGAGGCGAGGAGGCGAGGAGTCATCCCACCAACCACTGTGGCACGGCTCTCTAACCCATTCTGGACGGGAACACCCTTTTGGTGTTTTAAGCATTATGTAATGTTATACTAAGGGTATTGAAAAATAGCAGATCTACAAGCGCATAGCACGGCACCGAGTGCCACGCTATGACCTTGTAGATCTGTTATTTTTCCAAAAACGCGAAAATTGTAAATTGAAAAATCGGGGAATTTCGAAAAACTGACGCAAATCTTTGAATATAAATTATTTCACAGCGAATGTTTTTAACTAAAATGTTTGCTTCTGGGAGGGGTTCCGTGGAACAACATATTTTTCAGGTGGGGGTCGGCGGCCAATTACATATAATTTTTGGGGGTCCTTGACATGAAAAATTTTGAGCGCCAATGATATAGGGACTGAAAACTGTCCTGATTTAGAAGACTTTGTAGAACCGAGCTCAGGTCCAAATGGACTAATTGTTGTGCCGTCGCGGCAGCATGCAGCTGAAAGCCTTTCAACAGCCACTTCCATGCATTAGTGAGAAACGGCTGTACTTTAGTTCCATTAAAACAATGCAGTCTCTCCTTTCAGTCCAGAGCTTAATCACAGGGCAAACATTTTGAATTTGATCATCGAGATTCGAGCCCCATCGCCAGAGCATTGTATATCCACGATACAGTGTGTGTGTACTCGAAAACCTCAACGACTGAATGAACAGTCACATTATTAAATGCCACAGAGACCTGGTTAGACAATGGTATACACATTGCTGTCTATAACAAAACCCCCAGTACAAATAAAAATATAAATAGAAAACAAAATATAAAAAATTATAATTCTCTTTGTGTGGAATACTGTTACCTGTTGTACTTGAGAATAATGAATAATGAATAACAAGTGAATAATTATGTTTTGTCCCATTTCCCCACCCCTGATCAATGTGTGTACATCTGTTACCTGTATACTCTAGTAGTCTCTCTTGACAGTTGACTCCGTCAATAGTCTGTCCTTGAGCCAATAGGCTACGAAACATCAAGGAAAAGAGGCCGCTGTTTTTCCTTTACTTTCTGACGATGGGTTCTCAGATTGGTCGTATACTACAATCTACCATGTTCCTGCAGTTATTTCATACCTTATAGTTGTTCACCCTGCACTATACTTAGGCTTCATCCACACCTACATAAACGTAGCGTTTTCGTTTTCGTTTTTTTAAATCTCTCTGTCCATATGACCAATGGCAAGACCCATGCAAAACTCTGTTTACATTGTCCACACGGGAACACACAGGCGGAATTTAAAAAAAAATACACTGTGGCAGGAGTTTTCCAAAAGATGCCTTTATATGGACCAAAAACACGTTTGCGTGTGGGCGACCCCCCCAAAACGCATATAAAAACCTACGTTTATCCGTTTACCCGGATACGTGTGGACAAGGCCTTAGTTTCGGCTACCCTAACAAACACAAACTGAGTGGGGTCTTCCTACCCTAACAAACACAAACTGAGTGGGGTCTTCCTACCCTAACAAACACAAACTGAGTGGGGTCTTCCTACCCTAACAAACACAAACTGAGTGGGGTCTTCCTACCCTAACAAACACAAACTGAGTGGGGTCTTCCTACCCTAACAAACACAAACTGAGTGGGGTCTTCTTCCTACCTTAACAAACACAAACTGAGTGGGGTCTTCCTACCCTAACAAACACAAACTGAGTGGGGTCTTCTTCCTACCCTAACAAACACAAACTGAGTGGGGTCTTCCTACCCTAACAAACACAAACTGAGTGGGGTCTTCCTACCCTAACAAACACAAACTGAGTGGGGTCTTCCTACCCTAACAAACACAAACTGAGTGGGGTCTTCTTCCTACCCTAACAAACACAAACTGAGTGGGGTCTTCCTACCCTAACAAACACAAACTGAGTGGGGTCTTCTTCCTACCCTAACAAACACAAACTGAGTGGGGTCTTCCTACCCTAACAAACACAAACTGAGTGGGGTCTTCCTACCCTAACAAACACAAACTGAGTGGGGTCTTCCTACCCTAACAAACACAGACTGAGTGGGGTCTTCCTACCCTAACAAACACAAACTGAGTGGGGTCTTCCAGAAAGGGACGTGACAAAACAAGCATTTTATCACTTAAAATTTCAATTAATCAGTTCAACAGTTTTCTGAAAAACATGTTGCTATATCAGTTGTGCTCAAACCTTTTCATGTGAAGGACCCCCAAACTAGCAAACTAGACTAGCAAACTAGACTAGCAAACTAGAATAGCAAACTAGACTAGCAAACTAGACTAGAAAACTAGACTAGCAAACTAGAATAGCAAACTAGCAAACTAGACTAGCAAACTAGACTAGCAAACTAGAATAGCAAACTAGACTAGCAAACTAGAATAGCAAACTAGACTAGCAAACTAGAATAGCAAACTAGACTAGCAAACTAGACTAGCAAACTAGAATAGCAAACTAGAATAGCAAACTAGAATAGCAAACTAGAATAGCTATACCTGCGTTCGCTTGAATCAACTGGTCGTTGTTTTGTACTTGGTGTTGTATTTTGTGGTTGCTTTAGAAACATACTGTAGCCCAAAAGCCTGAAGCAGGAACATGATGGCGTGAAGCGCCCGCCACACAAATCCAGCTGACTGTCAGCCGCTCTCACTGAGTGCCAACCAATACACATACCATCATGCTGGGCTGTTGGATAATAACCCCATCGCTGCGTCATGTGAAACGGAACAATGCATGTTTTGGCACGTACAGTATACGTTTCTAATTTCAGTCATGGGTTAAGTGCCATGGACACCTCGACAGGGCTCGGAATCATCCAACGTGTGACCTCCTTGCCTCCCAGGCAGCTCCTAGACCAGCTTTATGTAACGCAGACTGACATTCAACCGTCTGGGCATCATAGGCTTCATAGCCCACCCTCCCATTCTTCTTCCTGCTCCTTGGAACGTTGGGAACGTTGCTCCGGGCGGTAGCGAGGCCTTTCCGACAGCCAAAAAGACCCAGATGGCCAATCCGTTGAGTCAGCTATAAGCCCTCAGCTGAAGATCCTGTCCTTCGCTGCACTCCCCAAACTGTTATAAAGCTTCACTAAACAAGATGTAGGCTAACGTTTTCTTAGATCCATCAGATTGGAAGTGTTAGTGTTAGTTAGCGCGGTGACCTCAGATGAACCCCCGATCCGAATGTACCCGTTTACCAGACAGTACTGTATTCATGCTTCTCTTTGTCTCAACGTTTGACTCTTGATACTAAATATATCGACGGAGCGAATTATTGTTATTTGTTAAAATGTAGTTTTTATGTGGACATACCAACGAGTTCATTAAGTATGCCTGGCTTGAATGGTGGATGCATGGTGATGGGTGGTGATCCACCTGAACTGAAGCCGCACCCACAGCTGTTGTTGTATGATAAAGGGGGAGGGGTTAGGGAAGGGGATGATAGTGTGATGTCACTATATCACTGTTTTTTTCCCCCTTCATTGGCACATTTGACTGCCAAGGTTTCAGAAACCTTGAATACAAAGGAAAGACATCATTGCACAGCATTAACATTTAACAACCACACCAAGGGGTCTAAATACAAAATATGGGACTGCGACACTCACAGGCAGGCTAAAGTTTATACCTCTAAAGAGATGTGGGGGTGATGTCGAAGATGACTAACACTGAATATTGGAAAGTGGTGCAAGAAAAAGGTTTATATGAGAATGTGTGGTGTGTGTTTGAACAATAGAAGAAAAGGGAATGTTTTCTTTGATTTATTTTTCTGTCTGGAAACGTACAGGTCAGACCAGTGCAACTCCCCAACAAGGGCATTTAATAACTTGGCTGAGATATAGACGGGGAACATGAACTGGCAGAGGTTGTCTAAAAGGATGTCTAAATCAACATCTTGTGTGATGTTAAATCCACAGTAATGATACTGCGGAGGTCGTGACATTGCGTATAGAGTAGACTAGACTAGCCCATTCACGACGGGGAATCCCCTTTTTTGGTGTTTAAAAAAAGCATTATGTTATACTTTATAGCTATTGAAAAATAACAGATCTAGTGCCGCACTACGAGCTTGTAGATCTGCTATTAAAAAAATATATATATATATCGTGAAAATGTGGCACAAATGTTTGAATATATATTATTTCAGAGCGAACGTTGTTAACTCAAATCTTTGCTTTTTTGGGGTGTCCCTCCCTCCCTGGAACAACATATATTTCAGATGGGTTTCAGCGGCCAAATACAGATAATTCTGGGGGTCCTTGACATGAAAAAGGTTGAGCACCACCTGACATTATAGAACCATAGGTTTTTCTCAAGAAAACTGTTAGGATTTAGAAGCCGTTTTCTTTTTAGAATCAGGCCTTAGGTCTAAGTGGGCTATAGAGCCAAAGAGCCCAGCGATAAAACGCTCTTCATCCCAGTTTGTAGCTGCTTGCAGAAAAACAAACGGCTGGCGTAATTCTTTCTGCCTGACACAATAACAACCCAGTCTGTTGGGGTCACTGGTGATATTTCTTTCTGGTTAACACGAGGTGTTATTGCAAATTAAAATTGCAGCACCTCTTGCACCGAGCCTTTCAGGATATGAATAGCCGAAAACACACACACTCTCTCTTTTCAGTCCAGCGGACTTCTCACAGCAGACGTGTGCCTTTTATAGTCCAGTCCAGTGTATAGACTTTATTGACTTTAGTTTAGATTATTATTATTGGCCCTTTGAGATGCAGCATCTCATCTTGGAGGGGGGGGGGTCCTATACACGGATGTTGTACTTATTGCGAACGCAGTGAGCACTAACTATGAGACCTAGCTGCTAGGTCTCATAGTTAGTGCTCACTGCGGCGGTGGCTCAGGGGTATAGAGTGGCAGGATGGTAACCGCAAGGTTGCCAGTTCGATCCCTGTGGGCTCCCCTTAGAGTTAGTGTCGAAGTAGCCTGAGCTAACGCTAGACATTTCTGGCCTAGATGGGGGGGCCGCAGCTCAGAAAAACGCGCACCCTGATTAGTTCACCGATCTGTCCGTCAGCCATTCTCCTCATTTTCCTCGCATAGCCTCGTTTGAATTCCACTGGTAATAATTTCCTCACAGTGTTATTTTGAGGGGTGCACAGTTGCACACCGCTCAGAGCCCTGACGTCACATAATTTGGAGCGATCCCACTTTTAGTCCAGTGCAGCCCATGCGCAAATCCAGGCTTTCATTTTTCGCGCAGACGAAATGAAAGCCTGGGTATCGAGGCTAGTGTGGAAGTGTCCTTGAGCAAGACTCTGAACCCCTAATTGCTCCTGATGTGCTGGTTGGTGCCTTGCATGGTTTCCGCTGCCTTCGGTGTATGAATGTGTGTGTGAATGGGTGAATGTATACAGTAATGCACAATCTATACCCCCACATGGTATGACATTTCTCTACTGTTTCAGACACGGGGCGGCTCACCGGAACTGGGCCGGCAGCCTGGGTGCGTTCTTGTGGGTCTGGAACCCCGAACACTAGTGGTATCGGTATTCGGTATCGGCGAACACAGAAACGGTGGTATTGGGAACGGAAAAAAGTGTATCGGGACATCCCCGATAATTTTTTACCATATGGGGTTTTCACCCAACGGCGACCATATCTTTTTTTTCATATCACTGCCTCTGAAATAAATCCCAACCATCAAATGCATTTTTAGTGGCATGCAAAACCGGATCTATTATTTAACTTGCATTACTTTGAAATTGCTGGCGTTCTCAAAAGCACATTGACATGAATTCACTTTTACCTGTCTCGCTGCTCCATTTGAAGTGAAATTGAACCATCACATCCTTCATTGCTCTGCTCCACTCTCTCTCTCTCATGTGGAAAGTCTAGTGGCGGCGGAGACTCGGCTGTCAATCATAAGGGAAGACTAACTTCTGCCTGTGATGCTTATCAATAATGGAATGGGCAATTTAATCCATTTTGCGCGGGAACCCCTTTTGGTGTTATATATAGCATTATGCTTTAGCTATTGAAAACATAGCAGATTAAGTCTGCTATTTTTTGAAAAAAATCGAAGAACGACTGACATAGAAACATTTGAGAAAACTGTCAGGATGTAGAAGACATTTTTAGAATCTGATCTCAGGTCAGAATGGGTTAACAGCTACTATCTCTCTCTCTCTTGCTCCCTTATTTCTCTCTCCAACTTTGAAATGGCACCTCATTGCTGCAAAACCCTTTTGGCATGCATGCAGAGCCAGTCAGAGCTTTTCCTTCAAACACACTACAGCACATCCATTTGTCCTTATCCATAATAAGCAAACAACATGTCATAAATTGTGCCTGCCTGGGTCGCCCTTATGCGTTATAGCCCTGAATACAATTCTTCCAAATTGAGCATTAGCCTTAAGTCACCATCCAAAAGCCCATTTAATCCATTTAGGCCTGCACGATTCGAAGAAAAATGGCTTTTAAATAAATACTAACACTTTTCTGAAAACCCCCATATGTACAGTATCTACTGTATGTCAGTGGTTCACTTCTCAAACATTTGGGGACCCCCCCCAAAAAATGTAAAAAAATTAATTGGCCATCGATCTCAAAATATGTTGTCCCCCCCAGAATAAGCAACGATTTGAGTTAAAATCGTTCGCTCTGAAAGAATATAATATTAAAATATTTTCACCACATTTCCACGATTTTTCAAAAGAAAAGCAGATCTATAGATCTGCTATTCTTTTCCAACAGCTAAAGTACAACATAATGCTTAAAACATCAAAAGGGCCGGGGTTCCCGACCCGAAATGGGTATCATAAGACCGGCAACTTGCTTGTGACGGATGCCGGCTAAAGTAGATCTATAAACATCAGTGAGCCACGGCAGGAACAAATGTCACTCTATTTACTGTAAGTAAAAGCATGACGGAGCTATAGGCCATCTACAGTAATGGCACGGGGGGGTTGCATTTTGGCTGCAGGGTGACGTTTCTTTTTTTGTGGTAAATTATTGATGTTATCGATGATGGCACTACTATTTTTCTTGGTCATGATCCCTGCTATAGTATACCTCTTCTGTTCTCAAATTCTGATTGATAGGTCACCGTTACTTTGAATGATATTGCATGAAATTATGGGCTGTATTTTGCGTGTCTTATAAGTACCAGGTCTTATTCCCTATAACTTGAGTAAACTAAAGACCTGGAGGCGTGATCAATCAATGCCATTTGGCTATTCTGAGTGGCCAAAGAGCATTGATCATCACGCCTCCAGGTCTTTAGTTTACTCAAGTTATAGGGAATAAGACCTGGTACTTAAGACACGCAAAATACAGCCCAGTATGTACTATCCTGATTGCCTATATACTGTTCCCTGATCTGGATATTGGCATCTCCAAACGTCATTTTCTTGATAGCTGTTCGTGTTTGTTAGCGTATATAATAATTATGTTCAGACGATGTTCTGACGGTGTATATGCTTTTTGTTGTGACACTCTACATGTTACAGCACTGACTGACGTGACGTAAATGAATAGTCCCAGTCATTCTAAAGGCCGTAATCCCACAAGACAACGTGTTGTTGTGGCCATGAGTGTCACTTTGATATATCCAGCGTTAGGTTAGGATTCGTAAATTAACTTGCCATATGAAATTAGACCAAGCGATGCTAGCGTAATGGATCGTCTCTCGCCAGTTGCCAGGTTACCTTTATGTGGCAAAACTTCAGGCGCTCGTTTTCAAGTTCCTGGAAGTCCAAAGTATAAAATGTGACAAATGTCGGCGAACGCGAGGGGTGCCCATGGTCCTCTTCACTTAGCGTCAGTTAGCCGCTTTACAAATAACCCACCGCGCTCTCTTCGACTGGAAACGCTGGAAATGGGTTTCTTCCAATTTAACATGGAATTATACTTCAAGGGCAGGCAAGATGGAGAAAGGGAGAGAGCTACTATACTGGCTGGAGGAAGGAGGAGGAGGGAGAAGGAGGAAAGAATGAAAGTGAGAGAGAGAGAGAGAGAGAGAGAGAGAGAGAGAGAGGGGTTTCTGTCATGAGTGCCTTCACTCTGGCTTACAGGTCCCCGTGGGTGATTAAGACATTTCGGGCGGGAACCCCTTTTGGTGTTTTAAGCATTATGTTATGCTTTAGAATAAAAAAAATAGCAGATCTACAAGCTCATAGTGCACCACCAAGTGGCACGCTATGAGCTTGTAGGTCTGCTATTTATTGAAAATTCGTGAAAATGTGCCTGAGATCTTTGAATATATATTCTTTCAGAGCGAGTTTCTAACTCAAATCTTTGCTTCTGAGGGGTCTCTCTGGAACAACATATTTTCAGATGGGGGGGGGGGTCGACGGCCAAATTACATTCTTTGGTCTTTGACATGAAAAAAATGTTTGAAAACATGTCGAGGTTTTTCCAGAAAACTGTGAGGAATTAGAAGGCATTTGTGTAGAATGGTCGACCTCAGGTCAAAATGGGTTAAGGCAGCCTGGATAGAAAGCCGATAATTTCTGTTCTGAATTAATACATATGTCAGCGAGCTGAGCTGTACACACTGCTGGGGGGGCTTATTGAAATGTATGGCTGGAATGCAGGGTGTTAATGCCTAAGTGTATTGGCCACAGCAGCCCATCCTTTTGTGTTCTGCATGCACGCCCGGCTCGGCCTGCCTAGTGTTTGCTATGCATTAGCCGGCTTCACTCTTCTTTGGAGACTGGCAGCGTCTGCACATAATGTCTCGCTCTGGTGAGTGAGACAGCACCGGGACGTGCACGGAGAGAGAGAGAGAGAGAGGGGGGGGGGGGGGGGGGAGGAGAGAGAGAGAGAGAGAGAGAGAGAGAGAGAGAGAGAGAGAGAGAGAGAGAGAGAGAGAGAATCCAAGGGGAGAGACAACAAAACTTCAGAGAAACGGTGGAGAAGGTAAACCAGGGAAAAATCTGGTATAAATCAGATGAACAGAAAACAGTACAACATTACACATTAGTGTGTTGTTTACTGTAGTGTAGATCTATGATGCTGGAATTTGTACATTATTTTAGTTACATATACTCCTTTTCTCCTTGATAAGGATGCATGCCCCTGGCAGGGTCCTTGATGAATACCCCTCCTCCAATTATTCGCCACGCAACTCCTTGCAACGTTATGCAACTCTACGTACGTGCCACTTATTGCAAGCGTTATTATTATCGCCACATGCCGTCGCAAGGAGTTGTATTGGTGCGGCTTATACCGGCTTAACCCATTTAGGCTTTGACGTCGAAATAATTTAAAAAAAGTCTTCTAAATCCTGACAGTTTTCTGGAAAAACCCATGTTTCTATATGTCGTTCTCAAACATATTCATGTCAAGGACCCCCAGATATATGACATTGGCCCCCATCTGAAAATAATGTTGTTCCAGGGACCCTCCTCCCCAGAAGCAAAGATTTGAGTTAAAAACTTGCTCTGTAACAATATATATTCAAAGATTTCAGGCACATTTTCACGACTTTTCAAAAATAGCAGACCTACAAGTTCATAGCGCGGCACCGAGTGCCGCGCTATGAGCTTGTAGATCTGCTATTTTTCAATAGCTAAAGTATAACATAATTCTTAAAACACCAAAAGGGGTTCTCGCTCAAAATGGGTTGAAACTGTTTTGCAACTGTTTTCAAGGAGTTGTGACTATTTGCAAGGAGTTTATGGTATGATTTGGGCTTTAGAAATAGCCTATATAGTCAACAAGCTCATAATGCCACGCCTTTCAACACCTTGAAACGCCTTTCGCGGCACCATAATATGATCATGTACAGGTATAGATCTGCTATTCTTTTATTTGCCAAAATGTTTCACCTACTACGACCTGCCTAGAAAGGGTGACGGTGAATTCATGGTTATTATAAAATGCATGGTTATAAATATTGTAAAAATTGTTAAAACGTGCCTTTTGTGTATACTGTAGGACAAAGGGGGAGCGGGGTGCGCCGAAACCCGATGAGAGGGTAAGTAAGAAGTGCCATTGCGACTTCAAAGAAGAAGCAGCCTTTTGAACATGTATGATGCAACTCAATGCAACGGAACGCCAACTCCAAGCAATTGGACCTCCAGAAGCAGGTACAGTACTTAACCCATTTGGACCTGGGAACAGATTCTACTAAATGTCCTCTAAATACTGGCAGTTTTCTGAAAAACCTCATGTTTCTAATATCAGTGCTCAATATTTCATGTCAAAGACCCCACAAATTATATGTAATTGACGCCGACCCACATCGGAAAATATGTATGTTACAGGAACCTACCAGAAGCAAAGATTTGAATGATAAACGTTCACTCTGAAAGAATATATGTGACAGAATTTGACTGAGGGACTGCCATTGGATTTGTTTTTGAATTTTTGTTTTTTCATGTCATATGAAAGCAGGGAATCATAGCTTCAACTAGAGATATTAAAATAATATATATAAAGATTTGCGCCACATTTTCACGATAAAAAAAAAATAGCAGACCTACAAGTTCGTAGCGCGGCACTATTTTTCAACAGCTAAAGCATAACGTAATGCTTTAAAACACCAAAAGGGTGTTCCCGCACAGAATGGTTTAAAAAAACAGAGGGGGTAAGAACTATGCCCTGCGGTCGTACAGTGTCCTCAGATCAGAAACAACTGAAATAGGAATGAATAATATATGACTCTGTGACAGTCTGCTTATACCAACTATATTGTAATTTAATGTGTTTGCTCCTGGCTTGTAATTCCAAGATGTCCTACTAGTAGGTCATAGTAGGAGTGCTAAAACAAATGGAAAGGTTTATACATGTAGATTGTGAAAAGATTAGACACTTTTGTAACTCGCTGCGCGGGCCGTTTCTCAAAGACTAGTTAATTACGATCAAGTAAGTGAAGGCTAAGATGTTTTTGTGCTATAAAAAAATGCACCGGAATATACATATTTTCAACATGGTCCCCCCCCCCCCTCATCCCCCCATATCCCCTTATTACGAATGTCCGAGGGTTTGAACTTCAAAGGCAAAGGAAAAAAAACAGCTTAGTCCATTAGAAATCATCTGAAGAGGAGTGTTGTTTAAACCATCTAGACCGGGTGAGGGCGATTCTACAAAATTCTTTCTAAAATCCTGACAGTTTTCTGAAAAACCCCATGTTTCTGTGTCAGTGGTTCTCAAACATTTTCATGTCAAGGACCCCCAGAAATATATGTAATTGGCCGCCGACCCCCCATCTGAAAATATGTTGTTCCAGGGACCTCCTCCCCAGAAGCAAACCTGGACTTCTGAAATATATTTTCAAAGATTTGCACATTTTCTCAAAAAAATAGCAGATCTACAAGCTCGTATAGCGCGGCACTCGGTATCGCACTACGAGCTTGTGTAGATCTGCTATTTTCCAATAGCTAAAAGTATAACAAAATGCTTTAATAATAAAACACCAAAAGGGCGGTTCCCGTTCAGAATGGGTTAATTATAGATGAAAACCCCCTGTTTTCCCCCCCAAACCGCCCGTAGTCATTGTATTTGGAACATGAAAACACTGGTATAACGTTGCAAGAGGAGGTCAATGGAGATTAGCCATCTACAGCGGCTGCTTGACGTACGCGGGAAGTGATTTCTCCGTCTCGCGGCTGATTGATATTGAAGTGCCGGAGCCCCAAAACGGAAGGAGGATAAAACACAGAAGAAAACAAAAGGGTTTGTAAACATGGACAAAATGTTAATCATCGTGCCTGAACGAACGCATCGCAGCACTTTGTTGTTGTTTGTAGGCTAGTGTTTTGATGTATATTGACCTGAGTACGCCAGCTAGAGATGCGTTTGTACTCAGTGTTTACCATAATTTGCTGTGAGCCACATGTTCAAAGGCTGTGGGAAAGAAAACCCAGCACTTTGGAGATAAGCGGCCCCTTTTGTTTTTAATCCATTCTGGACGGGAATATATACCCTTTTTAGGTGTTTTAAAGCATCGTGTTATACTTTAGCTATTGGAAAATAGCAAATCTACAAGCTCTACGAGCTTGTAGGTCTGCTATTTTTTTTTAAATCGTGAAAATGTGGCGCAAACCTTTGAATATATATTCTTTCAGGGCGAACGTTTTTAACTCAAATCTTTGCTTCTGGGTGGTCAGCTGAACAACGTATTTTCAGACGGGGGTCGGCGGCCAATTACATACATTTTTGGGGGTCCTTGACATGAAAATGTCTGAGAACGACTGACATAATAGAAACATGAGGTTTTTCAGAATAGAAGACATTTTGTGGAATCGTCCTCAGGTCTAAAAGGGTTAATCAAAGCACCATTTTGACTGAAAAGTGTTGGAAATGAATAGAGTCCAAAATGAAAGAGACTCTATCAGAGGCTGCTGCTGCTGCTATGCACACAGCTTTTAAGAATACATCAGTAAAAACCTCAGAACCGTCACGAAACAGTCGAAAGCTACGGAAGTGCATTTAACTTTTGACTGATTTGTGTGAGGTTTCGAGTGACCCCTTACATTCTAGGCACAGTTCTATACTTACCCGTATGTAATTACTATAATCACTTCACTTTCTCAGGGACCGTCTAGGCCAGAGGTTCCCCCAACTACTGCTACTACTGGTGGTGGTACTTGAGCCCCGGTGGTACTCAGAGGAGTCGCCCAAAAAGACAATCATCACAAGCTACGTCCCTGGTATATTAGTCCTATAGCATGACCAAGTTAAGTTAGTGTGCCACGTACGGTACGTACGGCACTGAACTGTCACCGCAAGCTGCCTCGCTGCTAGAAGGGAACTCTCCGCATCATCGAGGGACAAAATGGACAGGCCTAAGTCAGTATATAGACATTGGAATGTATCTGAACTGGCCCCCGTAAAACCTGAATCCCTACGATGATTTCCTGTTTTTGGCTACATAGAGTATATTTGTAATAAGTCTCTAATTCTTATGATGAATTGAACATGCATGCGGTGCATGGGCCCTATTGTAAACAAGTGTAATACTTTATGGTGTCGTCCACAGTTGACAGTTTTGTCTTGAGTTGTGCTTGAAATGTACTGTAATTCTCCAATCTGTTAATACATTCATCAATAAAATCAATCAATCAATCAACACCAAGGACCCAAAACAGAGGGAAAACAGCCATCTTCAAGATCGCAAAAAAACTATAATCAGCTAACGTGCTGCTCTCGCTCTCGCAGCACACTGTCGGGAAATCCCTGCAAGACCGGGGCAGTTCCTCCTCGACGTATACTGTACTGTACAGTGACGTTCATCTGTTTGTACAAATCAAATGTTGATCAAATCCTTGTGAATAAATAAAGCTATGGGTACAGTATATACGATGAATAAATGATAAAAGGTTTTTCATTATTCTTTTGGCCCAGCACCCATTGTCGACGGGCGCGTATATTTAAGTATAAATAAATTAGTGTTGCCTTTGTTATCCCACGGAAGCGGGCCAGGCCGTATGGATGATTGGCTGTTGGGATGATTCAGCTGTGCCCAAGGTCGGATAAACTGGGTGAGAATCTATCAATATTTACATTTCAACGCCCGGGACTGTACATTTAATATTTATGTATAGTATTGTGTTTCTGTATATTATTCTATAGTGTATGTCCCATTTGCTAATTAATTTCTCCCTGCTGGAACTTAGTTAATTATACAGTATATACCCTAGTAAGCCATGAGAAAATTCCAATTAAAAAGCTTATTGATTCTTTGCACATCTATATAATAGTTATCTTGTTTATTTGGATTATTGCGACCGCAGATCGCAGTTAACTATATGGAATCTAGCATTTCTGATCTGCAGAGCCGGCCAGCAACTCTCTATATCTGACCTCAAACCTATATGGAGCTGACCTGTACTGACATTCCATATGTTGATCCTAGATTCCTACCCCACCCGTCCTTCCTAGCCGTTCTGATATTCCATTATGTTCCATCTGACCTCATCAAACCCTGTACACTCAAGACACGCTCCATATATGGCCAGTACAGAATTCACCCCATATGTTGATCTGACCCCCCCATGCCAAAGCGCCAGCGCTCGCCCAGCAGTCTGCCGTCACCCAGGCCGATGGATGCGTGCAATTCTCGCCCTCAGGCGTCTTACTGATAATCCTGGGTGGGAACCCCTTTTGGTGTTTTAAGCATTATGTTATGCTTTATCTATTGAAAAATAGCAGATCTACAAGCTCATATCGCGGCACCGAGTGCCGCGCTATGAGCTTATAGGTCTGCTATTTTTTGAAAGATCGTGAAAATGTGGCGCAAATCTTTGAATATATACTGTATTGTTTCAGAGCGAACTCAAGGGTGGCCAATTAAATTACATATATTTTTTGGGGTCCTTGACATGAAATATTGAGCATCACTGCGTGATATAGAAACAGAGGTATTTCAGAAAACAGTTTAGAAGATTTTATTTTTTTTAATGTCGACGTCAGGCCTAAATGGGTGAAGTATGAGCGACAAGGCCATAGAGTGACAAATAAACTATATTGAATTTTCAACCTTTTGAACCTTCTCTCAACTCCTTTGAAACTCTCGAGCTCTTCCGAGTATATATTCTGAAGTCACGACAGAACGGCATGGGCCGCGCGTCAAGTCAACCCTTTGAACGCCCTTCGCATGTCCACTCACGCACACGCAAACACACACACACACGCACACGTCCTTCTCATGTCCAGCACCTGGCGCTGAGCGCGCCTGTGTCTGATCAGTGTGTATACTGTATTCATGGTGGCATGTCTGCCCGTCTCTCTCTCTCTCTCTGAAGGTCTCCTGGAAGTCATCGCTAACTAGAAGCAGGGGAATAGATGGACTAGCCCATTCTGGGCGGGAAGGGAAGAAGAACCCCTTTTGGGTGCATTGTGTTATGCTTTAGCTATTGAAAAAACAGCAGATCTACAAGCTCAGTGCCGCGCTACGAGCTTGTATAGGTCTGTTGTTTTTGAAAAATCGTGAAAATGTACAGTACGTGGCTCAAATCTTTGAATATATATTCTTTCAGAGCGAACGTTTTTTCTTTTTTTTAACTCAAATCTTTTGCTTCTGAGAGGTTCCTGGAACAACATATTTTCGGCGGCGGCCAATTATATATCGTTTTTGGGATCCTTAATTGACATGAAATATTGAGCACCACCTACTGATACAGAAACATGAGGTTTTTTCAGAAAACTGTCATCATTTAGATAGAAGACATTGTTTAAATGTCGATGTCAGGCCTGTATGGGCTAGGTTGACGCCAGTGGAGAAAGAGAGAAGGGGGGAGGGGGGGGGGGTTGGTGTGGGGGGTCCCCCAGGAGCCTCTGGCCGCCAGTCCCCCCTGCCCTGCGTACCTCGCACCTCATACCAATTCTCTTTCAAGTGGACGATTAGCATCAGGTAATGCCTCAGCAGCCCCCCCTCCCCCATCAGGTAATGCCTCAGCAGCCCCCCACTTTGATGTCAACTCTGAAATCAAAGGGTCCAACTATAGAGGCGCAGAAGGACGGACGTGATGTTCGGGTTGGGGAGAACTTTGTTTGCGTTTGCACTAGTAAACCTTACATGTAGCGTGCATGGCATGGTATGGTATGGCATGGTATGGCATGGCATGCTATAGCGCTATATTTGTCATTACCTAACCGGGGAGTATATAGGGATGTTGATAGTTAATCGTTAAACCATTATTTTAGGCCTGACGTTAAAAAAAAAAAAAAAAAAAAGTCTTCTAAATCATTCATTCATCATCATTTTCTGAAAGAAACCTCATGTTTCTGTATCAGTGGTTGTCAATATTTCCAGTCAAGGAACCCTAAAAATGATACAGTATGTAATTGCCATGGCCACGGACCCGCATTTGCAAATATGTTGTTCCAGGGACCCCCCCCCTAACCTGACGCTGCCAGATCCAAAAAGCTTGCTACACAAATTTGTTTCACAGCTTATTTGGATCTGGGATCGCGGAAGCAAATTCGATGACGGGGCTGTTCCTTTTTTTCAAGATACATGGTAGATGATTGGATGGGAGCGTCTGTCTATCACCGTGTGGGCGTGCAAACACAACCAATCATATCGACGTGTCTATATACCGTCACATCCGCATCCCGCCTTTAGCTCACGCTGATTGGTTCGGTGCGAAGCAGATCTGACTCAGGGCTCAACTCTGTCAGAGATCCCAGATGAGTGTTGTGTTGGGGAATATGTTTCCGCAATACCGCCCTCATCTGGCAGCGTCAGGTTACCCCCCCCCCCCCCAAGAAGTAAAGATGTTTGTTAAAAGCTATAAAAAACATAAATAGCAGATCTACAAGCTTGTAGATCTGTTATTTTTCAATAGCTAAAGTATAACATTATGCTTAAAACACCAAAAAAGGGGTTTCCCTTCCCGGAATGTAAACTGAACAGTTAATTAACAATTGCTCGTAAATTCTGCGGTTCCATAATTGTGCGTTTTTCTGTGAGTGTAATGCTGTCTGTGCGCGCGGGAGGCCGAGGAACGCTCATGTGGGCCGGTTAAAAAAACCAAACCCTTGGTAGCCACAGAAACGTCTCTGCTTTTGCATGACAGACGAGACAAGACAAGACAGTGCACTTTTCTTTTCATGTTATTCCTCGCAGCAAAGATGCCATATTATTGCCTGGGCCTGTATCTCCATTGGTCAAATAAATAATTGATTAAGGAATATAATATGCCTTTTTTTTGTAGTCTTTCTGTATATCAGCAAGATGTAGATTTTTATGTTAGACATTGAGGGAAATTAAGATTCTCAGATAATAATAATCTTAAAAAAAAAAAAACTGCGCTTATCAACAAACCGGTTAATCGAGCGATAACATTATCAAAACGTATCAATAATCAATTAACTAATGAATTGATAATTCCTAATATCCCATACCTGGGAGACATACCATTTTCATGGATGATTATTTAGACCTGAGGACGATTCTATAAATGCCTTCTATATTCTGACAGTTTTCTGAAAAACCCCATGTTTCTATGTGTCAGTGGTGCTCAAACATTTTCATGTCAAGGACCCCCAAAAATATCTGTATTTGGCCGCTAACCCCATCTGAAAATATGTTGTTCCAGGGACCTCCCGGAAGCAAAGATATGAGTTAAAAACGTTTGCTCTGAAATAATATATAAAGAATTGCGCCACATAGTCATGATTTTACAAAAAATGTAGTTGTACTCATTATACCTGATGAAAGAGACCCGTTACTCGGAGGGAGGCCGTATATTTCGTCAGTACATCCCTCCCTCAGGTCCTTGGCGAATTTAAAGACGATCGATCTGACAGTTTTCGAGATACGCAATGGACAAATACACACGCGCACAATGCACGCACGCATAGATTTTGCTCATTTATAGGATAATTGTATAATGTCCCTGAGACCTGGCTTGTATCATCTGTATGATCGTCCGCTCTATGAATAAAAAGGGAGAAAAACAACTAATGATAAAAAACTTGCACATTTATAGTAGTAAGCCTATTTTTCAGACTCCAGACTCCATTTCCCCTGCTGCTGCACGGGCACTTGTCCCTGTTATGTCCAATCGGAAATAATGATCCTATGAAACATTTGACTGTAGTTTGACTCCCACCTAGCTAACAGTAAACACAGTATACGTGCACTGATGTGATTAACCTGGGAACGATTTTAATGCCTTCTAAATCCTGACAGTTTTCTGAAAAACCCCATGTTTCTATGTCAGTGGTGCTCAAACATTTTCATGTCAAGGACCCCCAAAATTATATGTAATTGGCCGCCGACCCCCCATCTGAAAATATGTTGTTCCAGGGACCCCGCCCCGAGAAGCAAAGATTTGAGTTAAAAACGTTCGCTCTGAAATAATATTATATATTCAAAAATTTGTGCCGCGATTTTTCACGATTTTTCAAAAATAGCAGACCTACAAGCTTGTAGCGCGGCACTCGGTGCCGCGCTACAAGCTTGTAGGTCTGCTATATTTCAATAGCTAAAGAATAACATAATGCTTAAAACAACATAAGGCCCAGAATAGGTTAACTCAAACAGAAAAAAAACCATGGCCAGCCAAGAGCTGTAGATGTGCTACAAACGATGCCATAAAACACAACGTTCCCGGTGGAGTAAATAGTGTGGAGAGCAGAGCACGGTGGCTTCTATTTAAATAGTGTGGAGAGCAGAGCATGGTGGCTTCTATTTAAATAGTGTGGAGAGCAGAGCATGGTGGCTTCTATTTAAATAGTGTGGAGAGCAGAGCACGGTGGCTTCTATTTAAATAGTGTGGAGAGCAGAGCATGGTGGCTTCTATTTAAATAGTGTGGAGAGCAGAGCATGGTGGCTTCTATTTAAATAAGTAAATAGTGTGGAGAGCAGAGCATGGTGGCTTCTATTTAAATAGTGTGGAGAGCAGAGCATGGTGGCTTCTATTTAAATAAGTAAATACTGTGGAGAGCAGAGCATGGTGGCTTCTATTTAAATAGTGTGGAGAGCAGAGCATGGTGGCTTCTATTTAAATAGTGTGGAGAGCAGAGCATGGTGGCTTCTATTTCGTGCAAAAAGCAGTATATACTACAATCTGTCTAAGTGGAACAATAAAAAAAAAAAAAGACTCAATTTAGTTTGCCAGTAGAGGATTGGGAATTAAGGAGCAGATCTAAGTCAGTAATTAAGCTCATTTGTTGATTTCCCGAGAACTGTGTATCTAGACTCCAGGGGCCTATACACCACTCCTTATTTTCAGCTGCAATAATTATATCTTATTATAACTTGTATCTGAAAATAGCCGTACATATAGGGGTCATACATTTTTGACCCCTCTATCACATGGAACTATGTTTTTTTGTGTCCATATCACTACGCCCGCAAAAATAGTTCCATGTGCCCCCCCCCCCCCCCCCCCCCACAACATGACCGGAACACTACTTCATATTGACCAAAACCAGAGCAGAACTCCCACCACGGGACTCAGGCAATTAATACAGTTGCAACTACTATATTATTGGCAAGTATTTCATGCAGCTTATACATTAAAAAAAAATCCACCACAGTTTGTGCGGCCGCACCGGTGGTGAAAATATAAACAATATAAACGTTTTCAAATAATGTCAGTGGAGAAATTGCTCTGAGATGCAATGGAGTAGATTAAGTAAAAGTAAATTGGAAATAGAGTACAAATCCCTAAAAATTGTAGGCTATACTTAACCCATTCTGATCGGGAATCCATTTTGGTGTTAGCATCATGTTGTGCTTTAGCTATTGAAAAATAGCAGATCTACAAGCTCATAGCGCGCCACCGAGTGGCGCGCTATGAGCTTGTAGGTCTGCTATTTTTTTTTTAAATCGAAGAACGACTGACATTTTTTAATCTGATCTCAGGTCAGAATGGGTTAATCAGACCAGTGTGTGTCCAGTGGAAACCACGTATGAATCTGATCTCAGGTCAGAATGGGTTAAGTAAACGTACTTAGTTACTTTCCGCCACTGCAAACTGGAACTCTTTCAGGTGGGTCAGATAGACAGGCCGATCCATTCACTGGGGACTCACTATAGAGATATCTATCTCTGTCAGTCAGTGCGTGTGTGCAACGCAATGCACTCACGCGACAACACACGCACGCAACGCACGCACACAACGCACGCACACAACGCACGCACGGACGGACGGACGCGAGAACACACGTGTCAGTCTTTATCTGCCCCCTTGCATCACACGCCCTTATTTGACCTGCAGGAAGGAGGTCGACAGGGAGAGAGCGCAGCTGCTACACAGTAATGGGGAATGTGTGTGCGGCGCGCGTGTGAGCATGCGTGTCCGTGTGCGTGTCCGTGTGCGTGTGTGTTGGAAGAGGATAATGGTTATCTGGCTGGTTTTTAGACCTAGATTCATTCAGCTTTTTTTCCCCTTAGTTATTTCCCTTCTTTTTTCCACCCTGGGTAGCAATGGTTGCAATTAATCTGTCCCTTCCCTGTTGCTGCTCCACTGATCTTACTTAAGCAGAAGGCTTTATTCCTGTGTGTGTGCGTGCGTGTGTGACGTGTGTGTGTGTGTGTGTGTGTGTGTGTGTGACATGTGTGCGACGTGTGTGTGTGTGTGTGTGTGTGTGTGTGTGTGACGTACAGAAGAGTACTTAACTCCTTATATCCATCTCAAGGAACAGCAGGGCATGCACATGCACATGCGCATGCACATGCACATGCACATGCACATGCGCATACACATGCACATGCACATGCACAAGATGGTATCTCACAGGGAGTTGCATTCACCCTATATTCCATTATTCCATTATATATTCCATTCAAACCGTGGAGCGGATTCTCTACTCTATGGCTCCGAGACATGGACACTTTCAAAGAAATGACAGAAACGGCTGGATGGCACTTACCTCACTGTACACCCCGCCTTCTAATGAGAGCGTCCAACATCTCTCTTGGAAGAGGCACCCTCTGCATCGACTGTGTTTCTTCACTATAGTCCCAATCCAGAAGAACACAGTTTGCCGGCCACTGCTATACAGAGCATGACGATGAGGTTAAGTCTTCCCTTCTTCTTCCGGAGTCCTGCCTGGAAGCAGACCATGAGGTAGAAACAATGAGGTTATATCTTCCCTTCTTCTCTGTAGTCCTGCCTCGAAGCAGACCATGAGGTAGAAACAATGAGGTTATATCTTCCCTTCTTCTCTGTAGTCCTGCCTCAAAGCAGACCAGAGGTTAAGTCCAATCATAAAAGCTTTCGGAGGGTTCCGAGAGGGGCTAACCAGAGGTAGAAAACTGTGGTTCCCTGATGTCATCGCTATAGGGACACATGCATCAGTAAGCAGGAACTGGGGATGGCAATGAAGGACGGGGCATTGTGAAACCACCAGCGGTCGAAAAATGATGATGTTTGTTGTGGCTCTTTCTTGGTTCCAAACATTTCTACCTTATAGCCAACAAACCCACTGATGCACCTATAGGGAATATGGATGTATACGCAGATATCAGAAGTAGATTGTCAACAGGTTCATTGTCATTTTGGTTTGTATTTACTTTCCTTTAAAGTGCAGTGGTGGTACAATACAAACAGCTCCTCCTCCTGGCATTTGTCTCTTCTGTGTTGTCTGTCTGGTAAAAACTGGTTTGTACACCAGGTGCATGCCGCGCCCCAATCACCCAGGCCTACAAATGCTCTAAATCAATGTGTGTAAAGTAACAAAAACTATACCAGAGTTCCATAGATAAACATAACATAAATAAACATACAGTTATTAAGTGAGGAACTTCCAACCGACACAACATGGTCATCTCTGAATGTCAACATGAAACTGATAGCAAACAAAATGGCTCCCTTCATCACTCTACAGAACAGGTAAGCTAAAGAGATACTGCCCCTAGTGGATGGCAGAGAACCCTTCAGTATGTAGGAGGAGAGGAAAGCCGAAGCAACAGTTGGATGAATCTCAAAAGGTATAGGACAGACTTCTTGACTGACTCTGTTTACAGCAGTTACCTGACCGCGGAGAGCAAAGGTCCGTTTCTCAATGGATCTGTCCCCCTAGTTTGACACATGCTACTGAAAGCATGTGTAATTGTACTGAAAGCATAGGTCATTTTGCCTTATTGTGCCTTAAAGGACCACTTCACCACTTTTCAACCTATCTTCATATAATGGGTCCTCACTGATAATCATGATAAAATGGCACGATCTTTTTATACTCAGCCTGTGTCTCATAGGAGGGCTGTGGGCAGTTTAGAAACCGTCTTCCAGTGACATCATCATTAGGCAGATTATTTTGTAAACAAGACTTCTTTACCTATTATATGAAGAGAGGTTGAAAAGTGGTGAAGTGGTCATTTAACAGGTTTTTGATGGTGGCCGTATGGATTTGGAGGCTCTCATGAATTTCCCCCAGCATTTCTGCGAGGTACATTTTGGGCTCAATTTGTTTAATAACCCTCCTAGAAGACACATCCATTGAGAAATGGACCTTATACCGTACACTGGGGCTTGGCCGTGTGCTTCTATGCAAACATAGATTGGCTGTGTTCACGGGCGGGGAAAAAGGCAGGTTCTCTGTGGCTGCACTACAGTGACTCCTATACAGACAGGTCGGGGTCTGGTCCCTATAGCCGTGCTCATTTCTCCCTTAGAAAGTATTAATTTAAACTGACCTTTAAAGCCAAACTCGGCTCCTGACAAATCATGACAATAAACACCATTTCTTGGGCCGAACAAATAATTAGAAAGAGGGGAAAAAAGGGGCAGGGTACTGTATATACAACACTGTTTTTCTTCTTTCAAAGTATTTGTTCGGTCCCCAAACGTTGTGTTTATTATTGTCCCGATTTGTCAGGAGCAGAGTTGCCTTACATTTGTCCGAGGCTTAGCCCACAGGTCTTTAAATAAATACTTTATAAAACTGTCTGTGGGGAGATTCTCTTCCGGGCCGCTCGTCCGGGCCATGAAAAGGGGCCGGGACTGCAACGCTCTATATACTGTATATACTGTACCTCCTGAGCAACTGCCACAATAGAGCGCCGCAGTCCCTCCCCCTTTCAGACGAACGAGTGGCCCAGGAAATGAAACCCCAATGCATTCTCCCATCGGCACAAAGCCAACTCGGATCGTGATAAATCATGACAATGAACACAATGTTTTGGGCCGATCAAATCATTAGAAAGAAGAAAAGAAAGTCAGGAGACAACACTATTTGTTTTGTTTTTCGTCTTATAAATTATTTGATCGGCCCAAAACATTGTGTTCATTGTCATAATTTGTCACGAGTTGGCTTTGTCCGCGGCGTAACCGTCTTTAAATAAATTAAATAAAGAAGTGCCGATGGGAGAATGCATTGGGGTTTCATTTCCTGGGCCACTCGTTTTTCTGAAAGGGGGAGGGACTGCGGCGCTATATACTGTACCTCCATTATAGTCCATACTGTATGTGTGATTGTCTGCACTCTCCCCATGCAGGACAACACCAGCGGTTGGCATTGACAAGGGCTATATAGAGCAGTGTTGTTTTCCTCGACTAAAACTAAGACGAAAAATGTTCGTCGACTATACCTATTCCACTGAAGAAAATTAAATGGAAACTAAATTAAAACTATGCTATGGTGACTAAAACTAAGACTAAATATACTGACAATTTCGTCAACAAATAAAAACTAGACTAAAATGTTAGGAAGGGACTAGTGGACAACAGATCCAGTATAAGTCATTTTACACTTGGTTGCATGCTGAAAATAGCAGATCTACAAGACTAAATCAACTGTAGATTTAGTCGACTAAAATCTTATGACATTTAGTCGACTAAGACTAGACTAACACTAATACATTCCAGGTGACTAAAATGTGACTAAGACCAAGTGAAAACTATTCAGGAGACTATGACTAAAACTAAAATAGAAATTTGCTGCCAAAATCAACACTGCTATATAGAGTGTATGCGTGTGGCATCATTAAACCAGGAAGTCATGCGGGAACGCCTATAAAATACTGAGTGGCAAAACAACTACTTTCTGGCCTTGACGGCCCTTACATCCAAACAGAAACGTTGTATGTGATTGCATTAATTAAACGACGTTAAACGATATTTTAAACTCACTTTGCCATTCACTTTATGCATGTGCATACCCTCTATACTGAATACGTACATGGTGGTGGATTGGCATGATGACTAAATTATGGATTTTCTTTTCTTTATTTAAGTTCAAAGGTACAACAATTGATCAAAAATAAAGCAGGCCCCGCAGAGTGCATGTTTCAGGTATAATGCACATTTTAATGCTCGCACGGCACCTGTTTTGTCTCCGTTAATATATATATGGATGACATGCCAGCAGATGGCGGTGAGGATGAGGGGCCTCCGGGGACCGCGCTATCGGTGCTAAGGTGAGGAAAAGGCAAGGACAGGATGCTTCCCAGACTGTAGTCAGGTGACCTCTGTTGGCGTGCGGTACGGTACGCACTGCGCTGATGTTCAAGGAAGTGGTTTTATGTGTGTTTTAAGATACTGTAAATGCAAATATTTGCTCCCTCCCTCACAAACACACGCATATGTACGTGCACGGCACTCGAGCGCACGCAGGGACATGGACCACACCGACATACTGTATGCATGACCAAAGGATAGACCAGGGTCGGGCCAGGGGCCCAAGGCCCCAGGGGCCAGGGGCCCAGGGCCCAGGGGTCCAGGGGCCCAAGGCCCCAGGGGCCAAGGGCCCAGGGGTCCAGGGATCCAAGGGCCCAGGGGTCCAGGGGCCCAAGGCCCCAGGGGCCAGGGGCCCAGGGGTCCAAGGGCCCAGGGGACCAGACGTTCCTGACTTGAGAGCTGCTTGAGATACTTTCAAAATGACAAGCCCCTCCAGATCCACCTGCAAGGCCCTCGTCAAACCATGTACTGTACACTCAAGACACTGCCCCGTACAGTAACCATGTACTGTACACTCAAGACACTGCCCCGTACAGTAACCATGTACTGTATACACTCTAGACACTGCCTCCGCTGCATGCCACCCTTCGATGTCCATACAGTATACGGAGCTGACCTGTTCTGACATTCCATATTTGTTTATATTAATTATATATAACTAGCCTTACCTATTGTGAGATATTATTTAAAAGTGGGAGTGATTGGTGCAGGCAGTGAGGAGCTACGGCAGTCACAGTGACTTGAAGTGAAATAAATAAATATGAAATGAAATATATAACTTTTAGGGGCATGTCATGTGGTCTATACCTGAGCAGCCTTTGTGTGACCTATACTGGTATAGATCTATACTGGTATAGATCACAACATCACACCTTTCTGTGTGCTACGGTATAAGCATTCAGAAAGCATCCTTTATGCTGTATGCTTTAATATACTGTCTATACTCACTGCCCTTCTTCAGCTATCGTTCTTCCACTCCAGGTTCTCTCCCTGTGGGGCTGTGGCTTACGGGGAGAGAGCAGGCAAAGGGGGGGGGGGGGGGGGGGTGGTTGGAGGGCCTTTAGCCCATTTAGACCCGAGGACGATTCTACAAATTCCTTCTAAATCCTGACAGTTTTCTGAAGAAACCCTATGTTTCTCTATGTTACTCGTTCTCAAACATTTTCATGTCAAGGACCCCCAGAAATATATGTATTTGGCCGCCGACCCCCAAAAATATATGTATTTGGCCGCCGACCCCCAAAAATATATGTATTTGGCCACCGACCCCCATCTGATAATATGTTGTTCCAGGGACCCCCCCCCCCTCCCAGAAGCAAAGATTTGAGTTAAAAAAAAACGCTCTGAAGGAATATATATTCAAAGATTTGCGCCACGACCTACAAGTTCAGGTTTTGTGCCGGCGCTATGAGCTTGTAGATCTGCTATTTTTCCAACAGCTAATTAAAGCACAACACATAATGCTTTAAAACACCAAAAAAGGGTGTTCTCCGATCCCGGCCATAATGGGTTAGTGCCGACGTGGGGCCCGCTATAGGAGACAGATGGGCAGTGCCCACGGTGCATATGCCGAGGCTGAGAGGACATTACAACGTTTCCCCCTCAATCCTTCCCAGGTGGGGTCTCAGCTTGAGGAGAGAAGAGCCCGGGTGGAATATCAATGTTCCCCAAATCAATTTGAAGAAGCTATAGGAGGTGCACGGCGAACTGAACGGCGTTCCTGGATGAGCAGCGTCAACACTTCTCTACTAATGGACGATGAGGGGCTGCGGGGGGTTCGCACCGAGTCGTCGAGTTGATAATGACGTGCGGACGGCCGTGGTGTGGTGTGTGTGTGTGTGTGTGTGTGTGTGTGTGTGCGCGGAATGGGAGTGGGAAAAAGCCGGAACTGCTGCATTTGTATATGCTTTATAGGGATTTTTCACTTTCAGAAGAAAAAACGTTGTAATTGTATCTGTAAATCCCTGAAACACGTGACACGTTTAAACCTAAACACCAGTGTGTAATAATAAAATGCCACATGGTTATTAATGGTCATAAAATACAGTAGAACACGATGTTCACTCAAACACCTCACGAGAACACCTAGGGCTAGATTTTGAAGGTGCGTTTTACCTATTACAGTAATATGAGCTGGGGGCGTGAGGTATGTCATATTGCAATTTTAAGCATGTTAAGAAGCGCTTTCGACACCCCGTGGAGTGCGCAAAACGGCCTTGAATTAGTCATGGGAGTGTTTAAGGCGTTTGAGAGTTACCCAATCAACATGTCCGTACTATTTTCTTTACCAGTCAGCTGATGTCACATACGGAATGCGCACTTTGGGGATCGTTATTATTACATTTCTTCAGGCTGGCACCATAGAAGACATGACATATGACTTTGTCACATTTGGGTTAATTATTCCTATTGCACTGCATGCTGTCACCTTTATGCCTCAAAATAAGTTGTTTCTATTGAGAAACACCAGTAAAATTATATTTTAATTTAAATTATAATTATATTATATTTGAAATGAGTAATGAGTTGAATGCGTGGTGCTTATGCCCGTGATGGTATGGTCTTCGCTCGTAGCATTTTATTGAAGAAGACTTGGATCGAGTGTGATACAGCGTATGAAAGCAAACCTCTCAAGGATTATGGAGATGTTTTTATTTATTTTTAAGGTTGAGAAATGAAATAATTATGGTCGTTTCTAATCTCAACCTTTCAAAAAGAATGGATGCGTCTTTTGCTGGCTGTTGCCATGTCTCATAGAAACAAGTAAATAGGTCTATAAAAATAATCCCAAAATAAGCGCATATAACAGGGGTCTGTAACCTATTTTAAATGAAGTGCCATGTTTTTATTTTCTAGATAGTGAGTCTGCTATATCCAGATTAATTTTAATGACACCACATTAAAATAAAAAACATATTTTGATTGTCCACAAATATAAAGTCCTTCCATCTTTTTAAATATTTTCTTGCACATTGTTATAATGATCATTATATATCCGCCTGCAGTCAGAGTTCATAGTTTTAATGAATGAATGTGATTCATTGTGAGCTGGTAGATCTGCTATTTTCAAAAGTAACATTTTAATTACATTTTTGTATTAGCCGTCCTTAAGTTGGGCAAATGCATTAATCTGGGGATCCTTGACATGGGAATGTGCTGTGTGAGGATCACTGGTTTAAACAACATTAGGAGAAACCTTTAGAAACAAGAAAAGCAACCACAACTACCAATATTTACAAGCAACTTTACAGAAAAAGAAGCCGCTTATAATAAACAGACTTGGCAACACTCCAGCAGCGTCCCAGAGCCGCTCAAGTGTAAAATCAAACAGTGCTTTAAATTCTTTTTGCGTTTATGAGGTGCCTAGACCCACGTCTAATCGTTATGCGCAGGTCAAGGGGCTTAATAGCAAATTGCGCAAAGCGAAAATAATTAACATATGGACACTCCCACAATGCTAAAATATTCAGCAACGTCGTATTCCATATGTGTGTGCGTTCAACACGGGACGATAAGGCTTTCATAATACAATTGTGCGCAGAGCGAGGCCAATTTATGTATTACCACATGGTAAAACGCACCTTCAAAATCCAGCCCCTAGTGTTTGACTTCTAAACACCTATAATATGACTGACTTTGATTGTAAAAACTAAACACGTTTATGTGTTTAAAAAGTGTTACTGGCGATTAAACATGGACCCTCTTGTAAACAAGTGTAATGCTTAACCCATTTTGGGGCGGGAACCCCTTTTGGTGTTAGCATTATGTTAATAATGTTTTAACCTTTGCCCAAAAAATTGCCGATCTACAAACTCACAACAAAGCAAAGCAATTAAGCAAAGCAAAGTTACCATGTTTACCCAGGGTAACTGGACTAAGCTCAAGAACTTGTTTACAGCCAGGCCCTGCTCATAGAACATTTCATGGTAGGGGTTCAATGCCTTGCTCGAGGGCATAATATTTGATTAAAATGCGGGTAAAAGTAAATTAATTCACAAAACTGACGTCATTCGTATTGTTGACCCATTTCTAAAATATTAGCGCAACTTTCGTTCAACTTCGACACCTCGATCACATGGAACTATTTTTTGGGCGTAGTGATTTGGTTCCGTGTGATAGAGGGGTAAATGTCACACACTAGGGTACGGCTGATGCCGTACCCTAGCCGGGGGTACGATTATAATCGTATATGTCGCAGACAGAATTAATACAGAGTTGATGGCTACCGGCTGAAATGACCGCAGACTTGTCAATCACTGTCTCTCTCCCTTTTCTTTTTTTTTTTGTGTGTTCAAACCTGCAAAGTGTGTGACTAATGTGACACACAATACCCTATAGGATAACAGCTCATTTTGAGCAGGTCCCAGAACTGCATATCATTAACATATCATTAACATGTTAAAGGGAGAATTTCACTTCAGATTTTTCTTAATTGGTCTTATAATCAATGTCTAGACTAGATATCTTTGGTATTCATTTTTATCAGAGCCGCACGACTGAGACTTAATGATTATGCCGTATACAGAGCACAGATAGTCCCGCCCCCTCGAGAGACCCGGAAAATAATTCCCCGTTAATTTTCCTCATAGACTTTTCAAAAAGTATTTAATTTAAAGACGTTTACGCCGCGGACAAAGCCAACTCAATCATGACAATAAACACAATCATGATTTGTCACGACTCGAGTTGGCTTCGTAGTGTAACTCTTTCAATATATATATCCGTTCACAGCAAACATTTTTAACTCATATCTTAGCTTCTGCATGGGGGGGATCCCTGGAACAACACATTTTCAGATGGGGGTCGGCGGCCTGCAGTTACATCTGACCACCACCACTGACATTATAGAAAGAAACCTATAGTATTTTCAGAAAACTGGTCATGATTTCTATAGAAGACATTGTGTTAGAACGGCCGTCCTCGTATTGGTCGAAACGGGTTAATAACACTTTACACGCTGTGCTGTTCCTATGACGACCGCGTGCCGTCAGTGCTTGATTGCTTGCTGGCCCCTATAATCTCCTTTAATGTAGCTTAATGCTGTATATACAGTATATCTCTCAATGCTTCACTTTGGACTCGCTTTGCCTCCCGCCTCCCCCTCCCCTTCTCTCTCTCTCTCTCTGCTTACATGGTGTTTGTGGTTAACCCATTTAGACCTGAGAACCAGATTCTACACGAAATGTCTTCTAAATCCAAACCGTTTTCTGAAAATAAATAAATGAAAAGTATCAGTTTCTGTGTCAGTGGGTGGTTCTCAAACCATTTCATGTCAAGGAGCCCCAAAATTATCTGTAATTGGCCGCCTATATAACCCTATAGCTCCCCCATATTAAAATATGTTGTTCCAGGGACCCCCACCCCTAGAAGCAAAGATACAAGTAAATAAAAACAAAAAAACATTTGCTGTGAAAGAATATATATTCAAAGATTTGCGCCACGTTTTCGCGATTTCTACAAAAAAAAAAAAATATAGCAGATCCACAAGCTGGTAGCGCGGCACCGAGTTGTACCAGCTTGTAGATCTGCTATTTTTTTCAACAGCTATATAAAGTTTAAAATAATGGTTATAAAAATGTTTCAACGTTATAAAGGGCGACGCATATAGCATTCCAGGTCTTAGTGGATTAAGTACATGTCACCCGTGGTGTTCCTCTGATTGGCAGCCAGTCAGTCAGTCAGTCAGTCAGTCAGCCAGTCAGTCAGCCAGTCAGTCAGCCAGCCAGCCAGCCAGCCAGCCAGCCAGCCAGCCAGCCAGCCAGCCAGCCATTCAGCCAGCCAGCCAGCCAGCCAGCCAGCCAGTCAGTCAGTCAGTCGTTCGGTCGGTCACACTCCAACAACCAGCTTAGTATGGAGCACATACTGTAGTTCCACACTTTGTCACTTATACATTTATTTTTTGAAAAACCTTTTTATTTTAAGGTTCCGTCGTTCACAAGCTGGGGATTTTAACATGAAAGTAATATAAACCTTTTATTCATGTTAATTGCTTCAGAAAAATGCCTTTCTATTTGTGCCGCACTTGTTTTGTTTTTTTTAAATAGCAAGAATGTGTGTAACGCACACACAATACACCCTGCACTGTCAGCCGTTCATTCTCTCCGGCACGCACGCACACACACACGCACGCACACACACACACACACACACACACACACACACACACACACACACACACACACACACGCACGCACGCACGCACACACACACACACACACACACACACACACACACACACACACACACACACACGCACGCAAACACGCACGCAAACACGCACAAACACACGCACGAACACACACACACACACACACACACACACACACACACACACACACACACACACACACACACACACACACACACACACACACACACGCACGCAAACACGCACGCAAACACGCACAAACACACGCACGAACACACACACACACACACACACACACACACGCACGCAAACACACACAAACACAGAAACACACGCACGCACACACAATATTACAAACACATCCACAGAGAAATGTGCTCAAACACGTAATACAAATTGTGGACAACACTCGCAACCACACACACACACACACACACACACACACACACATACACACACGCACACACACACAGGCACTGACTTCACAACTCCCTATGACACGGCTGTGCTGCTATGGCTGTCCGCGTGCGTGACTGTACACCTATATACACAACATTCAGCAGTGTTATGTAATTACACTTTGACAAAGTTTCTGCCACTTATTTGATGACAGTCGGGTGGGGGGGGGGGGTCTGCACCAGATATATCGACTTTGATCTCTGTCGATCGCCGTCAAATGGCATCTTGGAAGATTACAGGTGTTACTGTTCTGCAATTACTGTACAGAACACGGAGACAGAGAGAGAGATCTGACGGGAGGCACCTGGAGGTACAGTTAAACTGAGAGTGCAGAGCTTTGCGATAAATGCATGATATATTAAATCAATACTAATATCTTAGCAAACTCCCACCCAATATCTCACTCTCACACACACACACACACACACACACACACACACACACACACACACACACACACAGCTACTGCACCCAATCTCAGCAGTGTAGTTAAAGGGAAACTTTTTTGCAAAAAGGTTAATGACGTTTAGAAGATTTAGAACACTTTCCTGGGGGTCTTTACGTGTGTAATAATGTGGTTGGACTACATTGTTGTCTCAGTAAGACAGCCCCTCCCCCTATCCAGAAGGAGGAGCAGTGCACCAAAGCATTATGGGAATTGTAGTCCAGGGAGTATAAGTGAGCCCAGTGCCCATGACATCAGAGACACTGGGCTCACTGTTGAAATCTAAAATATCTAAAATCACATATTACACACATGAAGACCCCCAGGGAAGTGTTCTAAATCTTCTAAACGTTATTAACATATTTTTTTTTTTGCAAAAAGGGTGTCCCTTTAACGTGCACAATCACTACCTATATAGGACCGTATTTACACTTGGGTTTACATGCAGAATCTGATCTCAGGTCAGAATGGGTTCATCAGACCAATGTGTGTCCAGTAGAAACCTCGTATGAATCTGATCTCAGGTCAGAATGGGTTCATCAGACCAGTGTGTGTCCAGTGGAAACCTCGTATGAATCTGATCTCAGGTCAGAATGGTATATATATATATATATATATAGGACTGCTGAGCCTCCGCAGTGCCGTCTGTGCGTCTGGCAGCGCTCCTGGCCCAGCTGGCAGCCTGCACGGGAGTCTTTGGTGGCAGCCCAGCATCCTGGGCTCAAATTATAGATGTGCCAGCAGATGTTTGGCAGTGTGTGACATTACTGGCGTGCGCCACATGCATGCGTATGTTTATTGTGTGTTAGTGTGTGTGTGTAGTGTGTGTAGTGTGTGTGTAGTGTGTTGTGTGTGTGTAGTGTGTGTGTGTGTGAGAGAGAGAGAGAGGTTGTGAGTGTTGTCCACAATTTGTTTGTGCATGCACATTTGCATTACGTGTTTGAGCACATTTCCCTGTGGATGTGTTTGCGGGCCTTGCGTGCGTGTGTGTGTGTGTGTGTGTACGTGCACGTGCATGTGTGTGGGTACATCTGTCCCTGTTTTTTTGTAAGATTGTGCGTGCGTGCGTGCGTGCGTGCGTGCGTGCGTGCGTGCGTGCGTGCGTGCGTGCGTGCGTTTGTGTGTGAGTGAGAGAATGCGTTTCACAACTGAAGAAGAATTGGAGTGGTTTTTCTTTATGTGAGTGGCTGAACATGGATGGTCGCCAACGATACTGTCCTGCGCTGTAACTGGGGGGGGGGCTTCAGCCAAGATAAGAACAGAGAGAGAGAGACAGAGACAGAGAGAGAGAGAGAGAGAGAGAGAGAGAGAGAGAGAGAGAGAGAGTGAGTGATCTGGTGGAGAGATCAGAGAGCCGTATAGGGAGTGTAGGAATACATGTGTTGCTGTAGTGCACTGGTTCGGTGGAGTGTAGGAGTACATGTGTTGCTGTAGTGCACTGGTTCGGTGGAGTGTAGGAGTACATGTGTTGCTGTAGTGCACTGGTTCTATAGGGAGTGTAGGAGTACATGTGTTGCTGTAGTGCACTGGTTCGGTGGAGTGTAGGAGTACATGTGTTGCTGTAGTGCACTGGTTCGGTGGAGTGTAGGAGTACATGTGTCGCTGCAGTGCACTGGTTCGGTGGAGTGTAGGAGTACATGTGTCGCTGCAGTGCACTGGTTCGGTGGAGTGTAGGAGTACATGTGTCGCTGCAGTGCACTGGTTCGGTGGAGTGTAGGAGTACATGTGTCGCTGCAGTGCACTGGTTCGGTGGAGTGTAGGAGTACATGTGTCGCTGCAGTGCACTGGTTCGGTGGAGTGTAGGAGTACATGTGTCGCTGCAGTGCACTGGTTCGGTGGAGTGTAGGAGTACATGTGTCGCTGCAGTGCACTGGTTCGGTGGAGTGTAGGAGTACATGTGTCGCTGTAGTGCACTGGTTCGGTGGAGTGTAGGAGTACATGTGTCGCTGCAGTGCACTGGTTCGGTGGAGTGTAGGAGTACATGTGTCGCTGCAGTGCACTGGTTCCCAAACCGTTTCCTGTCGAGGACCCCCAGATCGACACTAATCAGCCCGCGGACCCCCATTTGAAAATATATGCCATGCAGGGAGTGGGACCCCCATAAGAGACCCCCATAAGAGAAGATATGCCATGCAGGGACCCCCATAAGGAACCCCCATAAGAGAAGATCTGCCATGCAGGGACCCCCATAAGGGACCCCCATAAGAGAAGATTTGTACGGCTCTATAGCAGTGATTCTCAACGAGTTCTCATTTGAGCTTTTGAAAAAGTACTATGTATTGGTTTCTCAATGTGCTTTTAGTACAGGATTCTGAATATGTTAAGCCGCATTTAGAATGTTTTGAGTAGAAGTGTTATTTAGAAGCATATTAAGTAATCTATGGTGTCTGGCATGACTAACGTGTAAACAATATAGTGCTATTTGGCACCTCTGGTGCTATATATATAGCGACTTTTGGTTCCATTTAGCACCATTTGTCTTAAAGGTGCTATATAGCCAAAGGGTGCTATTTAGCCCCTGTCATTAAAGGTGCTATACCCTTTGGCAAAGGTACTATATAACACATTTAAAGATTGGTGCTATATAGCACCTTTAAAAATTGGTGCTATATAGCACCTTTAAAAATTGGTGCTATATAGCACCTTAAACAATCGGTCATGCTATATAGCACCATTTGACAAAGGTGCTATATAGCACCATTAAAGATTGGTGCTACATTGCATCTTTAAAAATTGGTGCTAATATACAGTAGATTCACCATATTGACTCAGGGGAAAAAAAACCACCTGTTAAATCGACGGGAACAAACAGAATTGTCAAACGAATGCAACGAGATGGGAAGTTTTTGTGTGTGCGCACGCGCACGCACGTGTGTGTGTGTGTGTGTGTGTGTGTGAGAGACGGAGGGACACACACACACACACAGAGAGAGAGAGAGAGAGAGAGAGAGAGAGAGAGAGAGAGAGAGAGAGAGAGAGAGAGAGAGAGAGAGAGAGAGACAACGAGTACAGCCAAAGGAGATAGACACTTTTGCTATAATTAATGCTTAGGATGAGGTCACTGTCGAGGACATGGTGCTATTTTAATAGCCCATGCAGGGATTTGGCCAGCCTCCCATCGGCCCTTTAGCTCTGCATTAAGCTGATTACCCCCCCCCCCCCCTCACACACACACACACACACACAAACACTTAACCAAAAAACTCCGCCTACACCCCTTCTCACCTAATATCATTTTTACTCCAAAACATTTATAGAGGAAGAGAGGGCGAGAGAGGGCGAGAGTGAGTGAGTGAGTGAGTGAGTGAGTGAGTGAGTGAGTGAGTGAGTGAGTGACAGACAGACAGACAGACAGACACCTAATATAATATCACTTTAACTCAAAAACATTTAGAGAGAATAAGAGAGAGAGATAGAGAGAGAGAGAGAGACACACAGAGTGAGGTGGAGCGACAGACAAGCATAGCTCACAATCCACTACATTTCCACCCTTTTACCACACACATGCACACACACACACACACACACACACACACGCACACACACACGCACACGCACACGCACACGCACAGAGACAAGACTAATGCTTTTTTATGCATTTTTTCTCCCCTAGTGCAGTTTATTTATTCATTTATGTTGGCAGCAGAATGGAGCACAAGTGGGCCACTTCAACAGTCCATTGTGTTTCCTGCAGCCATGCAGGGATGGATGGTTGACCTGTTGTAACCGTGCTCTGGGGGGGTTTTAATACCATTA
>NC_137864.1:41707595-41732595 GCF_963924005.1 Protomyctophum bolini
TCACGATTTTTTTCAGAAATAGCAGACCTACAAGCTCGTAGCGCGCCACTCGGTGGCACGCTATGAGCTTGTAGATCTGCTATTTGTCAATAGCTAAAGTATAACGTAATGCTTAAAACACCAAAAGGGGTTCCCGCCCCCAAAATGGGTTTTAAGATACGTTTCAATGTCAGGTTATGACTGGCTGTTCGATGGAGACGTAATTAGGATATGTTTCAGTGTCGGGTGAATTAAAGGTAATGTCTGTACTCTGTATGTATACATGTATGTAATCTGAAATCACCATCAAAAGCCAGTTAAGATACATACTGTATCTTAATTACGTCACCATCAATATACCTCCAATGCATATACGCATAGAAAAGCCAGCCGACCACAGTATTGTACTTTCAACTTACATGCATGTATACACACACACACACACACACACACACACACACACACACACACACACACACACACACACACACACACACAGTGTCTATACAAATCCGCTTGAACACCCAAGAAACACAGGGAATAAACATCAGGAAACAATAATAAGATCATTATGGTGGTACAGTATACGCGTCCCTCGGTGCCATTTGCATGTTGCATGGCCTCCATAAAGGGACATAATTATGGTACAGTGCTGCTCTACTGGCTACTGTACTAGCGAGCCATAACGAAGTGGAACATTTCATGCCGAGCCGTTTATTGTTTTGCCTGAGCTCATTATAGCATTTTTAGTATATGACGTATACCGTTGTCATTTCCTTAATTTCCTCTATCTGTCGTGCGTCTCTCACACAACGGGTCTCCTTTGCGCTCAACTGTCTAGTGTTCTGTTATTACCAATACCTTGACGGCTAATAACAGAACGGCTGCGGGGCTTTTGAATGTCGGCCCCTATAGCTGTGCCACCACATCTGTCTCTGGTGCCGTTCTCCTGTCGCCATCACTGTCTCTCCAGTTTCCAAACATGCTAATGGAACTCTGACGGAGACGGAGTCGACCACCCACACCCCCTGTTTTTTTTTTCCCGCATACGTACAAATTGCTCAAAGACATGACGTCTTTGCACATTATAGCCAAAGTGACTGCTGATGCAGTAAAGAGCTCCCTTTCATCCGTCAAGCGTGCGTGACACCTCCCTGTAGACTCCGAAAGAATATATATTCAAAGATTTGCACCACATTTTCACGATCTTTCAAAAAATTGCAGACCCACAAGCAGACCCACAAGCAGATCTACAATCTACAAGCTCGTGTAGATCTGCTATTTTTTCAACAGCTAAAGTATAACATGAACACAAAAGGGTTAACAGCGGGGGGGCTGCAGTAGTGTGCGTTACCCCCGGGGCTCACAGTGGTGCTTCTTGCTGCTACACCGCTAAGTGATCGCTGCGCTGTAATCGAAAGTCACCTCGTCTTTTCCCAGTTCTCTGAGCAACAAACAAGGCGAGACGCCGTGTATGCTGTCATTGTTCATTTGCATCAAACTCTCTTCAAGCCAATATATATATAGTAATATACATGCAGCGTCCCATTCTAGAACAACACCCGGGGGTTAAGGAAAGGAAAGGTACTATGTTTACCCTGCAGGGTAACTGGACTAAGCTCAAGAACTTGTTTACAGCCAGGCCCTAGGGGCTAGGGGTTCAATGCCTTGTCCAAGGGCACTTCAGCGGTGGTAATTTTAACGTGCCGGTCCGGGGATACGAACTAGCGACCTTCCGATATCAAGACCGCTCCGCAAACCGTTCGGCCACCGCTGCCTCAAGGAGGTACCTCTCGGGGAGGTACCTTTCGGAGGTGAACCTCACCTTCACCCTATGAGTTTTTGAGGGGAGCTATAGCCCCCTGCTATGTCCAGCTTTGAGGGTCTGCGTGAACACAAACGTTTGACGACAAAAGTGAGGACGCAAATTGTGATTGGCCCGGAATGAGATGGTGTATGATGATGACGTATGATGATAAGTTACTTAAGTTTCACACAGGTGTGATTTTAAGAAAATAAATATTGATTGATTGAGTCATGAGTCATCAGGATCACCTGGATGGCTTAAAATAATTGATTTGTATAACCCTGCGTGAAAAGAGGAGTTAACGGGTAATTATGAGCACTATAGATTTGCCCGTAAACCTCAAGTTTAGCGGGCATGTACAGTAATATACGGTAATATACAGGGGTGATGGTACAATTCAGGAGTTTACCGGAGTTTGTTGGAAAGTTTAACGGGAGTTTCCTTTCCTGTAACATCCATATTCCATGCTTTTTGCGCAGTGATATATGCTCTATTATCTTTAGTCTTAGTCCTAGTAGTACAAAGTAGTAGTAAGGTTGAAATCTATTTTTTGCAAGTAGAAATGAATGCGGGTGTTAGAGGGTTTTAAACTGCACACTAACAAGACATGGCATTATGAAGACAGAAGCTGTCTAAACTTGATTATACTCTCAGAACGTATCGAGGGGCCTTCGGTGCAACGCAATGACGTGCGTTTCAAATGGTATCGCCATTTGCTTCCTTTCAGTTAGTGAATTATTTCATCTTGTGTTATTGCTACCCCCCCCCCCACACACACACCCACACACACACAACAAACACACACACACACACACACACACACACACACACACACACAACACACTACAACTAATGAGGAGCTCATGTCTCATCCGAGTCCACACATCAATATTTCATATTTACCACAGTATTTATCCACTCCGTTTATCATTTATGAGTGCCATTTCTGTGTGAATGCCTGTACAAAGATGTGAGCGTGCACGTACGCGTGTGCGTGTGTGTGTGTGTGTGCGCTCGTGTGAGTATATCTTTTGTACGTGTGTCATTTGTATAGTGTCACAGTGGGGCCATAAGCCCTCTGGCATCTCAGTAACACCGGGGTGTGTGTGTGTGTGTGTGTGTGTGTGTGTGTGTGGTGAGAGTAGCAGCCGATGCACAAGGCTTGTCTCTCAACAAACAGCAGGCCCACTTTTTCTCAACGCTCGCACATTAATTATTCATATAGGGGCTGAATGGGACATTGTTTATCAAGGCTATGGGACCAGGGGAATGGGTGCACGCAATGGCTATATGCAACATGTGAGCGGATGTGTGTGAGACTGTGTGTGTGTGTGTGTGTGTGTGAGTGAGTGTGTGAGTGTGTGTGTGTGTGTGTGAGTGTGTGTGTGTGTGTGAGAGTGTGTGTGTGCGCGTGCGTGTGTGCCTGTGTGTGTGTGAGTGTGCGCACCCGCGCTTAAGAGGTTGGAGATAAGCAGAGAGAGGGATAGAGATAATGGACACGGAGAGCTGTGCTCTACAACACAGCCTAGCTGGCTTTCTAATTGGTCATTATTACAATTAACAAACATAGCATGGCTGGTTGTTATTGTCATGGTAATGAGTGGTCGAAGAGGGAAACAGCGTTCCCACGAGACGAAGGTGGTGTTGTGTGTGTGTGTGCGCGCGCAACCGCGCGCATGTGTGTGTGTGTGTGTGTGTGTGTGTGTGGAATGAGTGAAGGGCCGCTATTGATGAACACTTCCTTGTGTGGTACATTGAGTGCCACTTGACCTGCAGTGACCCCTGCAGTGAAATAGGTGTAGAGTAGACAACAGCAAACCGTGCACACACATGAAGGACACACACGCGTCGCACACGCATGTTTTATCATTGGCTTCATGGACGTGCACACATACAGTAGACACCAAAGGGGGCTTCAGTACCCTGCCCTTTTACCCGTCTGTAAAACAACTGCCCTTTCCAGACCAAAGAAGAAAGGGGAAAAAAGTGTTTTTTTCTACTTTCTAATTCTTTGTTTGGCCCTAAAAATTGTGTTTGTTGTCATGATTTGTCACGACAAGAGTTGGCTTTGTCCGCGGCGTATAAACGTCTTTAAATAAATACTTTCTGAAAAGTCTATGAGGGAAATGAACGGGGATTTATTTTCCGGGTCTCTCGAGGGGGCGGGACTGCGACACTCTATAGCGTGCGTATAGCACCAGCAGGGCTTCCAGGCTTTTGTTTACTTAGTACTTAGCGGCCTATACTTAGGCTAAACACGGAGGCAGGCCTCACGGACATGCAGCCAGTTTAAACACGCTGTGTGGCCTCATGGATGCTCTTCTGATTACGTATGGATGTTCCCCACACACAGCTGACAGAACATGCAGTTTAAACATGGCACGCTAACATGTCCCCCGAGCCTGTTGGCTTTAATGATCGTCATTATTATTCTCTTTTGTGTGAGCTATGTCGCCTGTAGAGTATGCTGCCTTGCTGCTCTCTGACACTCTTTATATTAATCCATTTTGGACGGGGGAACCCCTTTTGGTGTCAGCAGATCTACAAGCTCGTAGCGTGCCACTCGATACGAGCTTGTAGGTCTGCTATTTGTTTGAAAATCAAATTGAAATCTGACGTAGAAACATAGCTTTTTCAGAAAACTGTCATTTTCAAACAGACATTTTTTAGAATCTGATCTCAGGTCAGAATTGGTTAAGTGATATATGCTTGCTGAGGCACAGCAGACAGTCATAGAAACCGTATTTATTATAGCCGTGCTACCCCCCCCCCCCCCCCCCCGCCTCTACCCCATTCCAGAGTTCTTTCTTCCTCTCCATCTATAAGCCTGTGTTTTTATCTCTCTCTCTCTCTCTATCTCTCTCTCTCTCTCTCTCTCTCTCTCTCCATACCACATGCACACAGTGTTGATTTCGTCGACTAAAGATCGTATGACATTTAGTCGACTAAAACTAGACTGACACTGTTAAGACATTCCAGGTGACTAAAATGTGACTCAAACTAAATGAAGACTATATTCGAGAGACTACCATACAAAAATGATCTGTCAAAATCAAACACTGCATGCCTCATGCTCATTTCTCTCATTCCACTGTCTCACCACCCAGCCTTCTCCTTGCCCATGAAAAGTAGTGAAATAATTGCTACCCTTTGTACTTACTGACTTACACCTAGCCTCGGTAAACCCTGCAGGCTTTTATTTTCATTCGCATTCGACTCAAGAAGAAAATCCAGGGGGAAAAGACAGACACATGTCCCTGGTCTATAGGAGTGAGTAAATGGTAAATGGTGCATTTATATTGCGCCTTTTTCCAAGGCGCTTTACATAGATTGTGCATTACATTCACCCATTCACACACATTCACATTCACACACCGATGGTGGAGGAAACCATGCAACCAGCACATCAGGAGCAATTAGGGAAATGCGTTGCCTGCGGCCATGAGACCCGTTTCTGAATCCATCTATACTCCATGATGAGGTATAGACCCACATGACGTCCCTCTGTCTTCCTATTGGTTGACCCATATGATGTCATAGCCTAGCAGGAAAACGGAAATCAAGATGTATAGGATACATGCGCACGCACGAAGTGAGTGGCGAATCGAATGGCAAAGGAAGTTTAATGTTATTTAATACAATCAGATAGGACTTTTCTGACTGGATGTATGGGCTCTTAAAGTTGCTCAGTGGCGTTTTGAAGCACCCGGGAGACTGCCGGAAGTACAATTATAACTCAATGGCTCGAGTGAGCGGAAGTTTAGCCTATAGCCTAGCCTAGCCCCGGAGGCCTGACGCACATAATATACGTCATGAGCGTCCGTCCACCTCCATGAAAGTGCTGCAGTTCCACATTTCGCCAGTAGGTAGTGAGTGGCAGCTTCAACGTTGGATATAGCCTTACTGGGGGCTTGCCAAGGGGCCAGCTATAGGGCCTACCAAAATCTCCCGGAGGGGCCGTTAACATATGTGTCACGTGGTAGCGGCCGCCATTTTCGCTGGCTTTTCTGGTTTGTTTACAGTCAGCGACCATCCGTGTGCTTTCAAATTTTTAAACACCAGAGGGAGTTCCACGAGCTCGTTCCTGGCGACAACACAGTGAGCCAATACCAGGATGGAAAGAAAAAACGTCGGCCTCGACATACATTACATAAGGACAAGCTGAACTTTGAGGAAAAGGAGCGTTAGTGGTGGTAGAAGATCGAAAGCATCCTCTGTCCAGTCAGTGTGTTCATAGGGGTCGAGACCGTCAATATCCTTGATTTTGTTGAGGTAACGCTCCTTTTCCTCAAAGGAGGGGGGCGGAGCTTCACGCCAGTTCAGTCTCTATCCTTTTAATACTCTATGGGGCTTGCCTGGTTAATAAACCAGACTAATATCGCACGGATAGCGGGATATTAGTCTGGGGAGGCTCAGTTGGATTTCATTTCCAGGGGGGGCGGGTTCAAACATTTTCCCTTTGACGCAATTGGTCAGAGCTACTGTCAGTCAAAGGTCTCAAGCGTTGAAAGTCACTGTACCAAAGCCCGCCCATATTGCATACCGTGTCCCGATTGGGCGCCCCATTTCTCTGGTGTAGGAAATGGGCGTACAATTGAGCCACTCCAGACCGTAATCCGCCGGTCTGGTTTATTAACCAGGCTACTTGCCCCCCTCCTCCTCTCCCTTCACCCCCACTCCCCACCCACCCACCCCAATTACAAAGCGCTTGTCAGCTGTCCTGACAGCGCCTCTGCTACGGAGGAGTTCAAGGCTACGGAAAGACGACAGACGGTTGTGTTGGAGCTGCTTGATCATTCTCTGCACACACACATCCACGCAGAAAAGAAGCCAACCCCGGATAAGCACACACTCTGCAGATAGCGGTCCTTGTATCATTTAAATGTTAATTGGCTTTCTATGGGCTCAAACCCTACATTTATTATTGTGCAAATGAGCCAATTGCACCCCCCCCCCCCCCCCCCACACACACACACACACACCCTATCTGTGCAGTCCTAAGAGCCAGCATGTTTAGTTGTCTGAACATAATTAGAATTATTGTACTGTATAAGGGTGGGGGGAGGAGGGGGATGAGAGAGGGAAGGAGAAGAAAGAACCATGGGGAGAGATTGTCTTCTGTTCTAAGTAGAGTGAGTAACGCGTTCTTTAAAAAACCATGGGGAGAGATTGGCTTCTGTTCTAAGTAGAGTGGGTTACACGTTCTTTAAAAAAACCATGGGGAGAGATTGTCTTCTGTTCTAAGTAGAGTGAGTAACACGTTCTTTAAAAAACCTGCATGGGGAGAGATTGGCTTATGTTCTAAGTAGAGTGGGTAACACGTTCTTTAAAAAACCATGGGGAGAGATTGGCTTCTGTTCTAAGTAGAGTGAGTAACACGTTCTTTATAAAACCATGGGGAGAGATTGTCTTCTGTTCTAAGTAGAGTGGGTAACACGTTCTTTATAAAACCATGGGGAGAGATTGGCTTCTGTTCTAAGTAGAGTGAGTAACACGTTCTTTAAAAAACCATGGGGAGAGATTGTCTTCTGTTCTAAGTAGAGTGAGTACACGTTCTTTAAAAAACCATGGGGAGATTGTCTTCTGTTCTAAGTAGAGTGGGTACACGTTCTTTAAAAAACCATGGGGAGAGATTGTCTTCTGTTCTAAGTAGAGTGAGTAACACGTTCTTTAAAAAAACATGGGGAGAGATTGTCTTCTGTTCTAAGTAGAGTGAGTAACACGTTCTTTAAAAAACCATGGGGAGAGATTGTCTTCTGTTCTAAGTAGAGTGGGTAACACGTTCTTTAAAAAACCATGGGGAGAGATTGTCTTCTGTTCTAAGTAGAGTGGGTACACGTTCTTTTGGTAGAAGTTTCCTTTGAGAAAGAAAGAAAGAAACAGCTTCATCTCGGAAGATTTATGGATAATTTCATTTTTTTTAACTCCATCATTTATTTATCCCATTCAGGACGGGAACCCCTTTTGATGTTTTGAAGCATTATGTGATGTCACACTTTAGCTATTTTTGTAAACTCGTGAAAATGTGCAGGCATGTATTATTGTTTCACAGCAAACACTTTTAATTCAAATCTTTGCTTCTGGGGGAGTCTAATATATTTTCAGATGGGGGTCGGTGGCCAATTACACATCATTTTGGGGGTCCTTCCATTGACATGAAATACTTTGAGAAACACTGATATATATATATATATATAGTTTCAAAACACTGTCAAGACATTTTTTTTAATCTTTCATCTCAGGTCTAAATGGATTATTTAATTCCATGAGAATGTTGGCAGACCTATTATATATAATATATAACCCATTCTGACCTGAGATCAGATTCATACGAGGTTTCCACTGGACACACACTGGTCTGATGAACCCATTCTGACCTGAGATCAGATTCTAAAAATGTCAGTCGTTCTTCGAATTTTTCAAAAATAGCAGACCTACAAGCTCGTATCGCGCCACTCGGTGGCGCGATATGAGCTTGTAGATCTGCTATTTTTCAATAGCTAAAGCATAACATGATGCTAACACCAAAATGGGTGCCAGGTCAGAATGGGATAAGTTACCAGGGGAGTTGCTTTGCTCTGAGGTGTTGGAGTTGGAGGGAGGGGTGGTGGAGGCACGAGAAGGGAAAATAATGTACAGTACAGTACGGTACAGTCAGTGCAGGGAATATACAATCAATGTCACACAAATCAATCTCAATATCAGGGAGTCAGGGCAGTGAATTCCAGACAGCTTTGATGTATTCTCATTCTGTCTGTGCGTGCGTGCATGCATGTGTGCGACTGTGCATGTGTGCGTGTGTGTGTGCGTGCGTGCGTGCGTGCGTTTCCATCCGGTTCATAGCGGCTGTCTGCTCTAATGCGTGTTTGAACTGTGATATTGAACTGCATCTATTCGTCATTCAAAAGTTGTCGTTATTGCAATGACCTCTACTACTGTCAAAACTTGAAATAGCCTTTGATTAGTATACAAATCACTCTCCAGTCCATTGCCTGCATTATTGATACAAATATGAAAACCTGCATTTTTCCATTACTGTCTGAAAGGCGGCAGGTTGGCTGTTTAGTGTTTGTCTCATGTATTTTCTGGATAACAGCCTATACTCTATATACAAAGTCAATCAATGCCAAAGTTAACAGGAGCGAGACATCATATGCGTACACAAGACCATCTGCTGTCCTGCAGGGAGAAAAAAACAACCCATTTCATCCAAGCTCAGTCTGTTATTGAAGTTATTCATGATTCATTAGTATGACTTACTATGAGTATATTGGCATTATGCGGTGACCGCCAAATGTGTAACATGCTATATAGTATTTATGTCAGGCAAAAAAAGGTTTCACTTTGTTTGTATTCAATGTATAGTTTCATATTCCGGACACTATACTGTGACACACTTTCTGCCATTACAACACCATCAAGGCCCGCTTTTTTTCTTGTCGACATAAAAGGTATTTAATCCACTAAGGTATCGGATGTTATTTCGTCGACTAAAACTAGACTAACACTAAAACATATCAGATGACTAAAGTATGACTAAAACTTCAAAGACTATGACTATAAACTAAAATCTAAATTTGCGTATAACTGCTATAGAGCGTCGCAGTCCCGCCCCCTTTCATGACGACGCCATGAGGCCCAGGAAATAGTTTCCAATGACATGTATTTCAGACATGCTCTAGTACTGTACTGTATGTGAGAAGTCTGCCTGTGCTATTAACTCATTTTGGATAATTTTTTTTATAAAAATCAGTCTGTCTCGTGTCTCCTCTCCTGAACAGTTAGTCTTGGCGCCATAACTGTCTCTGTATCACAAAGAGTTGCACGTATACACACACACAGAATAAGATCCATATAACACAGACATATTCACCAGAGATGGAGTGCAGTGGATACAATAGTGACCTTTATGATATTGACATAATTCTCTTTGGGTATACATTACTCCTCATGCCCATATGGAGACGTAGTATATATCCCATACAGGACGGGAAACCCTTTGTGGTGTTTTCAGCATTACGTTATACTTTAGCTATTGAAAAATAGCAGATCTACAAGTTCATAGCGAGCTTGTATATCTGCTATTTTTTTTCTTTTTTTCGTGAAAATGTGGTGCAAATCTTTGCTTCTGGCGGGGGTTCCTGGAACAATATATTTTCGGATGGGGATCAGCTGCCTATTTTTGGGGGTCTTTGACATGAAAATGTTTGAGAACGACTGACATAGAAACATGTTTTTTTCCCCAGAAAATGGGTTTAGTAGACCGTTGTAGAACGGTCCTCAGGTGTAGACGGGATATACGTGGCGTGGTGGGTTGTAGGGAATAGTATCAGATTGTGCTGGAGGCGCTCGTAGTCCACAGCAGAGGTGTCAATCATAACACGTCTCCCTGGCGTCATGTTGACCTCTGTCGGATCGTTGCGTCCGCTCCGTACGTCATGCCAGCCCGGGCACTCCTCCTCCTCGACCACTTGTCCACCTGCCTCTTGACCAGGGGTGGAAAGTAACCAGAGTCAGGGCTGGAATGGCCATAGGACGTATCTCTTCTTTTCCTGTCCCTTCCTCTTCCTCGCACCCTCCAAATCACTACCTGATCTGCCGTTCTGTTGACCAAGCATGTTTTAAACCATTTAGGACTGAGGCCCATTTAAAACCGAAAAGTTTTCTGAAAAACCTATAGTTTCTATGTCAGTCAGTGGTACTCAACCTTCATGTCAACGACCCACAGATCTACAAGCTCGTAGCGCGCCACCGAGTGGCGCTACTATTTGCTCTCGTTCAGACCGTACCCAGGTGGGCGCCGGGCAGGCGGGCGGCGGTATCCAGCCCATTGAACGCCATCTGTTAGCCGAGCTGACAGGGGGCTGAGCCGTGACTCTGGTATGCTGGCATCCACTGCACCCACTGGGCATAGGCCAGTGAGCCTGGCTGCAGCATCACCTACCCTACCCAGGCACTGCAGCCTCACTGCCAAACGCACAGCCCACTGGATTTGTAAACAACTCTGATTGTTCATTTCCAGGCCCTGCCTGGCACACTCACTTTAGATGGATTGTGTTTTAATGCAGGGATTTTACGTCTAAATTGGAGAGAGTTTTAGCTCCTGTGGATATACTGTAGTGTAGTGTTGTTTAAAGGAACAGAGAGCGGACGGCTCAACTGATTTAGACAAAATGTCTTCTAAATCCTGACAGTTTTCTGAAAAACCTGTTTCTATAGGAATAGAATGTACAATGTATACAATGTGCCCAAATATTATCTATTTGCTGCCGGATCCCCACATGAAAATAACGTTGTTTCAGGGACCCCCTACAAGCAAAGATTTGAGTTAAAAACGTTCGCTCTGAAACCATATAGCGGTATTCAAAGATTTGCACCACGTTTTCACAAATAAAAATAAATAATTAGCAGATCTACACAAGCTCATATAGCGGGCACTCGTTGCTGCGCTATGAGTTTGATATCTACGTTTTAGACCTGAACTAATATCTCTGCAGAAATCTGGCTTTCCCTCAATGATTGCATTTCTGGAAAATGTAATAAGACTAGCAGTTAATTTAGCCTCTATACAGTTAGCCATACTAAACTGTGGTTTTAGTATTTAGTTATTGAACATCCATTGATGGTTGGTGGTTCTTCAAGTCTTGTTGTTTAAACCTTATAAACAACACCAAAACTGCAGTGTTTAGTTAACGATTGTATACCTTCTTTATTAATGTTTATGAAAACATTAGATCTGTCTGCCATCACTGTCACCAGACAGCCGTCATATCCACGTGATTTGTAAACTTAAACCTCATTTTCAAATCATAATCAATTAAATTATTAATTTGCCCCACATGGCTCTTGTTAATTATTCTATTCTTCCTGTTTCACAAATGTCAACTGCCTCTTTTCATTTTCACGTAGAGATTAAAATGTTGTTCAGCAGGTTCAGTGTCACACGCTGTGACATATCTCTGTCTCTTTTTGAAATTATAATAATTAGAATGACATGCCCAAACTAGGGTCTGTCTGTGGGCTCTATGAATAATGTAACCAAGGAAAGGTACTAATAAGAGTTTATGTCTAGACTGGGTACATTGTAACATTCCATAAAAGTTAAGTTTTTGGACATACAGTAGACTACAAGTGGACTACAAGATATTATTTGGCCGCCATGGACCCCCATCTGAACATCTTTTGAGCCAGCCAGGGGCCCTTAAGAGAAAACGTACACTAGTACAGCTTGTAGATGTGCTAGTTTTGAACAGCCAAACATATACATGGATTACGTGGTTAGAATGATTGTGATGCTATACAGTATGTGAACTATACCCAACTGGCCCACGGACCCCTGTGGGTCTCCCCCCAGAGCCCACTTCGGGAACCAATGCAAACGGCGAGCGAGGAACGCACACGTTGTTGCCTGGATCAAAGACAGGTCTGCTCCAGGTCTGGATCAAAGACAGGTCTGCTCCAGGTCTGGATCAAAGACAGGTCTCCTCCAGGTCTGGATCAAAGACAGGTCTCCTCCAGGTCTGGATCAAAGACAGGTCTGCTCCAGGTCTGGATCAAAGACAGGTCTCCTCCAGGTCTGGATCAAAGACAGGTCTCCTCCAGGTCTGGATCAAAGACAGGTCTGCTCCAGGTCTGGATCAAAGACAGGTCTGCTCCAGGTCTGGATCAAAGACAGGTCTGCTCCAGGTCTGGATCAACGACAGGTCTGCTCCAGGTCTGGATCAACGACAGGTCTCCTCCAGGTCTGGATCAAAGACAGGTCTGCTCCAGGTCTGGATCAAAGACAGGTCTCCTCCAGGTCTGGATCAAAGACAGGTCTGCTCCAGGTCTGGATCAAAGACAGGTCTCCTCCAGGTCTGGATCAAAGACAGGTCTCCTCCAGGTCTGGATCAAAGACAGGTCTCCTCCAGGTCTGGATCAAAGACAGGTCTCCTCCAGGTCTGGATCAAAGACAGGTCTGCTCCAGGTCTGGATCAAAGACAGGTCTGCTCCAGGTCTGGATCAAAGACAGGTCTGCTCCAGGTCTGGATCAACGACAGGTCTGCTCCAGGTCTGGATCAACGACAGGTCTCCTCCAGGTCTGGATCAAAGACAGGTCTGCTCCAGGTCTGGATCAAAGACAGGTCTCCTCCAGGTCTGGATCAAAGACAGGTCTCCTCCAGGTCTGGATCAACGACAGGTCTCCTCCAGGTCTGGATCAAAGACAGGTCTGCTCCAGGTCTGGATCAAAGACAGGTCTCCTCCAGGTCTGGATCAAAGACAGGTCTCCTCCAGGTCTGGATCAACGACAGGTCTCCTCCAGGTCTGGATCAAAGACAGGTCTGCTCCAGGTCTGGATCAAAGACAGGTCTCCTCCAGGTCTGGATCAACGACAGGTCTCCTCCAGGTCTGGATCAACGACAGGTCTCCTCCAGGTCTGGATCAAAGACAGGTCTGCTCCAGGTCTGGATCAAAGACAGGTCTCCTCCAGGTCTGGATCAAAGACAGGTCTCCTCCAGGTCTGGATCAAAGACAGGTCTGCTCCAGGTCTGGATCAAAGACAGGTCTGCTCCAGGTCTGGATCAAAGACAGGTCTGCTCCAGGTCTGGATCAAAGACAGGTCTGCTCCAGGTCTGGATCAAAGACAGGTCTGCTCCAGGTCTGGATCAAAGACAGGTCTCCTCCAGGTCTGGATCAAAGACAGGTCTCCTCCAGGTGTGGATCAAAGACAGGTCTCCTCCAGGTCTGGATCAAAGACAGGTCTCCTCCAGGTCGATCAAAGACAGGTCTGCTCCAGGTCTGCTCACGAGGGGCGTGACAACGCAAGCGTAAAACAAAAATCTGGTGAGTCGCGGGGGGGGCGTGTGCACGAAACGAGCACGCACGCAAAAAAGTCACTGGACCGATCTCACGTAAATACGCTTGCGTTGTCGCACACCGCGACTTCTCCGAGCAAAAACGCAGGTCTCATATTGAAAATTATAACTATAGGCATGTTTTATAGCTCCACGTTTGCCAGGCACTTTATGACATGTTGTGGATGTTGTGGACACATGGATCTCCTTTATGACATGTTGTGGATGTTGTGGACACATGGATCTCCTTTATGACATGTTGTGGACACATGGATCTCCGTTATGACATGTTGTGGATGTTGTGGACACATGGATCTCCGTTATGACATGTTGTGGATGTTGTGGACACATGGATCTCCTTTATGACATGTTGTGGACACATGGATCTTCTTTATGACATGTTGTGGATGTTGTGGACACATGGATCTTCTTTATGACATGTTGTGGATGTTGTGGACACATGGATCTTCTTTATGACATGGTGTGGACACATGGATCTCCGTTATGACATGTTGTGGACACATGGATCTCCTTTATGACATGTTGTGGACACATGGATCTCCTTTATGACATGTTGTGGATGTTGTGGACACATGGATCTTCTTTATGACATGTTGTGGACACATGGATCTTCTCCAGAGCTTTATGACATGTTGTGGATGTTGTGGACACATGGATCTTCTTTATGACATGTTGTGGATGTTGTGGACACATGGATCTCCTTTATGACATGTTGTGGACACATGGATCTCCTTCATGACATGTTGTGGATGTTGTGGACACATGGATCTTCTTTATGACATGTTGTGGATGTTGTGGACACATGGATCTTCTTTATGACATGTTGTGGATGTTGTGGACACATGGATCTCCTTTATGACATGTTGTGGACACATGGATCTTCTTTATGACATGGTGTGGACACATGGATCTCCTTTATGACATGGTGTGGACACATGGATCTCCTTTATGACATGTTGTGGATGTTGTGGACACATGGATCTTCTTTATGACATGTTGTGGATCTTTTGGACACATGGATCTTCTTTATGACATGTTGTGGATGTTGTGGACACATGGATCTCCTTTATGACATGTTGTGGATGTTGTGGACACATGGATCTCCTTTATGACATTTTGTGGATGCTGTGGACACATGGATCTCCTTTATGACATGTTGTGGATCTTTTGGACACATGGATCTTCTTTATGACATGTTGTGGATGTTGTGGACACATGGATCTCCTTTATGACATGTTGTGGACACATGGATCTCCTTTATGACATGTTGTGGATGTTGTGGACACATGGATCTCCTTTATGACATGTTGTGGATGTTGTGGACACATGGATCTCCTTTATGACATGTTGTGGATCTTGTGGACACATGGATCTCCTTTATGACATGTTGTGGACACATGGATCTCCTTTATGACATGTTGTGGATCTTGTGGACACATGGATCTCCTTTATGACATGTTGTGGATGTTGTGGACACATGGATCTCCTTTATGACATGTTGTGGATGTTGTGGACACATGGATCTCCTTTATGACATGTTGTGGACACATGGATCTCCTTTATGACATGTTGTGGATCTTGTGGACACATGGATCTCCTTTATGACATGTTGTGGATGTTGTGGACACATGGATCTTCTTTATGACATGTTGTGGATGTTGTGGACACATGGATCTCCTTTATGACATGGTGTGGATGTTGTGGACACATGGATCTCCTTTATGACATGTTGTGGACACATGGATCTCCTTTATGACATGTTGTGGATGTTGTGGACACATGGATCTCCTTTATGACATGTTGTGGACACATGGATCTCCTTTATGACATGTTGGGGATGTTGTGGACACATGGATCTCCTTTATGACATGTTGTGGATGTTGTGGACACATGGATCTCCTTTATGACATGTTGTGGATGTTGTGGACACATGGATGTCCTTTATGACATGTTGTGGACACATGGATCTCCTTTATGACATGTTGTGGACACATGGATCTCCTTTATGACATGTTGTGGACACATGGATCTCCTTTATGACATGTTGTGGACACATGGATCTCCTTTATGACATGTTGTGGACACATGGATCTCCTTCATGACATGTTGTGGACACATGGATCTTCTTTATGACATGTTGTGGATGTTGTGGACACATGGATCTCCTTTATGACATGTTGTGGACACATGGATCTCCTTTATGACATGTTGTGGATGTTGTGGACACATGGATCTCCTTTATGACATGTTGTGGATGTTGTGGACACATGGATCTCCTTTATGACATGTTGTGGACACATGGATCTCCTTTATGACATGTTGTGGATGTTGTGGACACATGGATCTCCTTTATGACATGTTGTGGACACATGGATCTCCTTTATGACATGTTGTGGATGTTGTGGACACATGGATCTCCTTTATGACATGTTGTGGACACATGGATCTCCTTTATGACATGTTGTGGACACATGGATCTCCTTTATGACATGTTGTGGATGTTGTGGACACATGGATCTCCTTTATGACATGTTGTGGACACATGGATCTCCTTTATGACATGTTGTGGATGTTGTGGACACATGGATCTCCTTTATGACATGTTGTGGACACATGGATCTCCTTTATGACATGTTGGGGATGTTGTGGACACATGGATCTCCTTTATGACATGTTGTGGATGTTGTGGACACATGGATCTCCTTTATGACATGTTGTGGATGTTGTGGACACATGGATCTCCTTTATGACATGTTGTGGACACATGGATCTCCTTTATGACATGTTGTGGACACATGGATCTCCTTTATGACATGTTGTGGACACATGGATCTCCTTTATGACATGTTGTGGACACATGGATCTCCTTTATGACATGTTGTGGACACATGGATCTCCTTTATGACATGTTGTGGATGTTGTGGACACATGGATCTCCTTTATGACATGTTGTGGATGTTGTGGACACATGGATCTCCTTTATGACATGTTGTGGACACATGGATCTCCTTTATGACATGTTGTGGATGTTGTGGACACATGGATCTCCTTTATGACATGTTGTGGATGTTGTGGACACATGGATCTCCTTTATGACATGTTGTGGACACATGGATCTCCTTTATGACATGTTGTGGATGTTGTGGACACATGGATCTCCTTTATGACATGTTGTGGACACATGGATCTCCTTTATGACATGTTGTGGACACATGGATCTCCTTTATGACATGTTCTGGATGTTGTGGACACATGGATCTCCTTTATGACATGTTGTGGATGTTGTGGACACATGGATCTTCTCCAGAGCTGGGCTTTATATATCTCAGTGCAAGCCAAGTATTCATTCTTCATCAGGATAATGGCTCACAGAATGACAATGTATATATCGGCACTGCAAACAAAAGCTGCTGAACCACGGCCCCGCATTATGGCGCGCCATATGTGGAAAATCACGGAGGCAATTACTATCCCATTTAGGCCCTGAAGTCAAAAATAAGTCTTCTAAATCCTGACAGTTTGTGTATCAGTGGTGCTCAATATTTCATGTCAAGGACCCCAAAAATGATATGTAATTGGCCGCCGACCCCACTCTGAAAATGTTATTCCAGGAACCCCTCAGAATCTAAAGACTTGAGTTAAAAAACGTTTACGAATTTATATATTCAAAGATTTGCGCCCACATTTTCACGATCTTTCAAAGAATAGCAGATCCACAAGTTCGTAGCGCGGCACTCGGTGCCGCGCTACGAGCTTGTAGATCTGCTATTTTTTCAACAGCTAAATTATAACATAACGCTTAAAACACCAAAAGCCGTTCCCGTCCAGAATGGGCTATTCTTCCTGGCCACTCTTCTAACCAATTAGAGTTTGACTACCTTTTTTCTTCCTGGCATTAGTCCGTACATAATATGATTAAGTCTGATTAGGCGTTCATTATGTCACTGATGCTCGTTAGCTAAATAGATTTGCCTGCAGTAAGAAAAAAGAAAAAAAGATCTCACTTCTGCAGACTTCAAACTCGACAGTCGACACATACTGTTTACACATGCAGTGGTGGTGGAAAAGTACTCAAAGATGTCACTTAAAGTATAGCTATAAGAAATCATAATTATGTCAAAATTTGAATGAACGTTATTTTATTTTATTCAGACAGCCAGCAATGAGGAAAATGCTACATGTAGGGGCCGCAATCTAGCATTCAAAGATGTTCCTGGAAGCTTTGTCATTGGTCGAACAAAACCCGGTCGCAACGACTAACCAATCAGGAAGCATAGACAGGCAAATGGACCAATGGCAAAGCTTCTAGGGAAATCTTTGAATGCAGATTGCGGCCCCTAGATGTGTCACAGAGATTACATTTGTTTGGGAACGTTCTACTCATTGCTGGCTGTCTGAATACCAAAAAAAATAAGAAAAAAGGTCATTACAATTTTGGCATATTATTGCTTATATAGCAGCTTTAAGTAAAAGTATCAATTCTGCAATGTAGAAATACTCTGTTACAAGTAAAAGTCCAGAATTAAAAATGTACTTGAGTGAAAGTGCAAGAGTATTGGCTTCAACGTGTACTCAAAGTATACCTAAAGAAAAAGTACTCAGGATGTCTCATTTCAAGTTTTAAAATATGTTAAAAAAAGCTTTTGAAAATAGCAGATCTACAAGCTCACATTGTAGCGACACATTGTGAGCTTGTAGATCGGCTATTTCCAAATGGCCGAAATGTATGAAGTGGCCAATGTGTGTTTTGTAATAATATTACAAATCTACAAAGTAACTAGTATCTAAAATTGTAGTGTAGTAAAAGTACCAAATACCTTGATTGATTGATTGATTGAAATATGTATTAACAGTTTGCAGAATTACCGTACATATCAAGCACAACTCAATACAAAGACTGTTAACTGTGAGTGGACGACCCAATTAAGCATTACACTTGTATACAAGAGAGGGTCCACCTTGTTCAATTCATCAAAAACATTTAGAGACGTACAAATATACACTTCTATAATATAGTCAAAGAACAGAACAGGAATTCAGCATATAAAATGTTTTACTTAAGTACAGCACTTAAGTAAATGTAGTTAATTACTTTCCACCACTGTACACATACAGTATGCGTATACGTACTACACACACAATGTCAGCTATAGCAATAACAACACAAATATTTGTTTCCGCTCTGCCTTGATTTGCTGTCCATATACTTTGATTAAATAAAGTCCAATGTGAAGTTACATTAGCCCCAGAAGTGGAACTACTACTATGACTGAGGCAGACTATGTTCTATATACTGTAGATAGCAACGACCTGAATGGGTCATGTACTTCAAATCTAATGGGAATATACAATAAGCGTGATATGAAATGTCCAGACTCTTTTCATTCTGCCTTTGTGACAGACAGACAGACAGACAGACAGACAGACAGACAGACAGACAGACAGACAGACAGACAGACAGACAGACAGACAGACACCTCCCTCTAAGAGCTACAGTACATGCCATAAAAACATGGAAGGCAACTCCCAATGGGCAGTGGGTGTCAAAGAACAATGCCTATTTTCAAATACAACACACAGGCTATCAAAATACCACATTCAAAAGGTTGCTTCACAGCGGTATATATAATACCAATTGTACCACCCCATTTTCACTATACTGCCTTCTGCAAGAGCACTGCATGCGAATACCTTTTGTATTTGCAGCACAACGTCGTGGGAAAATAGGTCAAAAATAAAATATCTCCTGGCGCCTCGAGTTCTGGATGGTAACGCTATGTGACCTGTGATGAGTCCTGGAGCTACGTGGGCGAGGTCAGGTCACAGATGGGGGGCTAGTATACTGTATCTAGGCATATTCCACTAAGTAGTTTGTACATGTCTGTTCTCTGCTTTGGATGTCATGGCGTGCAGTAGCATAGTTGCGGAGATAAACTGAGAACGGGGTGATTATACAATGTTTTGGGCTGTGTGTATGAAAGGGAAACTAACGGACTAACGGACTGTTATGAAATCATAACCCTCCCAGGTGGCGGTGGTTCAGGGGTAGAGTGGCTCGATGGTAACCGCAAGGTTGCCAGTTCGAACCCTGTGGGCTCCCCCAGAGTTAGTGTCGAAGTGTCCTTGAGCAAGACTCTGAACCCCTACTTGCCCCTGATGTGCTGGCTGGTGCCTTGCATGGTTTCCGCTGACATCGGTGTATGAATGTGTGTGAATGGGTGAATGTAATGCACAATCTCTGTAAAGCGCCTTGGATAAATGCGCTATATAAAAGCACCATTTACCCCCCCCCCCCCTCCAGCCAAAGCGCCAGCCCATGCCCTCCGCCCAGCAGTCTGTCGCGTCAACGAGGCGGATGCGTATAAAGGGCGAGGTCGCTTCTCGACCCTCATGTCACGTTTCCAAAACAGGCCACACATGGTGACCTATTGACATCCTGTGACTCCAGTGGTCGCCGTTTAAATTTGCATCGCAAATAATGTGACCCATATTGCCCATTAAACTGGAAGCAGCCTGTTCACCTGACCAACCATCTGGATGGAGTCTCTGCTCCTATAATGGCGGTTGGAAATTGCCAAGCAGCAAAAGCGCTGAAGTCACAGACTTTATAAGTAGGTCAACAATCGCTCTCAAAAGATTATTTGTTTTCAGTGTCCATATTGGAGGTGTCCAAGGCAATTATAAATGTGCTTTAATCAAAGAGACATTACATGACAATGAATGAATGAATGAATGAACGAACAGATGAATACATAAATAGATGAATCCTCCCGTCAAATAATTGGCTATTCGTTTCCCCTTGCTGACACTGAAGCAGCAATTTTGAGTTTTGGATAAGGATACCGGTATCTCAAATGTGTTAAGGTGATACATGGCAATGTGACATTTTAATTAATCTAGCAACACTCGTTTGTGACACCCATTAAGGGGATCAGTATGAAGGGGAATTGCACCTTCCACACATAATCTTTCGGTTTATTCTTTTTACGTGCACATTTTATTGCTTTTTTTCCAGTTTTAGCTCATGGGAATGCTTGAGAATGTCAATAAGATAATCTATCTCGTGTTGTGTTTATAGCAGACTCCTCACTCAAATGTGCACTTTGCAGTTTGGACAACTCGAAAGCAAACTCCACTGCTTGTTCCATGTTCTGTTCAGCACCTTGTGACTTTGTCTTGAAAGGTGCTTTTACAAATAAAATTTACTTACTTACTTACTTACATGATGCCCCAACATTTTATTTACCTGACATATAGTGTCGAGTCAATCCCTTACACCCCTGTGTCGGATCGGTGGTTAGACTGGCATATTCGCCGATACCGATATGACCCGATATGACCAAATAAGGGCCGATATACCGATACTTTTCCGATACAACCGATACAGACATCTCTAATAGCAAGTAGCCTATTACTTCATGATGTCAACCATCGAACAGTCCATGATATTTAACTCAAGGAATTTTAAGAAAAGACTGAAGGATTTTTTTTATATATAGGCGAAATTGTAATTATGTTTATGTCAATATACCAGTTAATGTAATCTAGAGTGAATGCACTAACCATTGTTGTTATGCTTTAATGTATTTATTTTGTGATATCTGTCATTTTATTTCATTTTTTGTATGTATATTATTCTGTGAGGACCCCAGGAAGAATAGCTGTTGCCAGGTGCAACAGCTAATGGGGTTACTAAATAAACTAAACTAAACTAAAACCGATGAATTCAGTGTAATGAATTCATAAAGGCATAACGAGTGGATTACGTTGATTCCCCCCACCCCCCCTATACAATAATGATGGCTCAGATCAAGGAATGCATTTGGTTTATTCCCTCCAGGTTGACTTCATAACGTGAGACGACTGAAGACAGACATCATTAATATGAGCTCGAAAACACTCCTGGTATATAAACCACTCGTAGTGTAATTAAGGATTCATTTAGCATAATCCCTCTGAGCAAATCGCAGATTTTAGTCGGGAAGAGCAGCAGAGCAGACACACACCAAGGTCACACGATCTGACTGGTCCTGGAAGCCCGTAGGAATTCACGGTGCACATACCGCCTCAAGGACGTTGTGGAGATCACGTACGTCCAGAGGATCGAACCCTGTGATTCTAGTTTATTTGCATGCGGCGCTCAGGCAAGTCTCTCTCTCTCTGTCGACACTTTGAGGGAAGACTATCTATAACTATAACAGATTGTGCATTTTCTGTCCAGATAAGAGGTTAGCTTGGTATAAACTTGTGAAAGTCAACGGCGGCATTTCAATGTTCTGCATTCACTTTGTATGAAAACATTTGCGACAAGTAGGCTAGCAGCAATTTATTCAAATATAATTAAATTTGAAAGTAAGCTTATACAGGAGTGGAAAAGTTAACTACAAAATCTCTCTCTCACTCTCTCTCTCTCTCTCTCTCATAAATAATCAAATCAAATAAGCAATATAGTAATAAAGAAATCCAGTGGGAAAAAGAATAAGATGTATTACTGTAAGTGTGTGAAGTGTGTTCGTGTATACAATAAAACAACAACAATTCCCTCAATACAGATTCTCCAAATGTGTGGATCTGCTACTCTCGATGCTTTTGTGTGATATGCTGTATAATATGATCAAGTATGGTAGAGGTACTGTAGGGCATTAATTTATGAAAAAAAACACAAGTTAGAGAATATGGAAGTTTCTGCCTGACAGCAACCTTTAAGTTGCAGCCAGAGGAAACTGTCAGACTATAGGCTAAATAAAGACAAATGTATGAAGAAAATAGTGCTCAGATCAGCCAACGCAGGGAGGGAGGCATGCAGAACATTCACAATCACTAAGAAAAGCCGCGGGGACAATGAACGCTCCACACGGGCCCAGTCTCTTCTCCCTTCTGTCTCCAAAAACAATGCAATGAACTTCCCATTACAATCAGAACCGCAGACTCTGTCACTCCCAATCTTCCGCCGTAGTCTGAAAACCCACCTCATCAGACTCCGTCTATATCCGTATAGCACGCGCCTTGACGACCTTAACACGCATATAGACAGATATAGTTCTTAGCTTGTTTATGATTCGTGATGACTATTGCTACTGTATGTATTTCATTTGATGTATTGATCTGATCTAGGGTCCAGAAAAATCTGTAAATTTGCCATAAAAATGCTTCAATCTGGTGCACTTTGAGATAAAAATGAAGAAGCTAGGTGGGGGCCACATGTGGCCAGTAGCCCATGTAAGGGATAGGGGATACATACAAAAAAAAAAATCTTCTCCCTGTGATGTGGCCCCCTCAGTGGTTGTGGCCCCAAGCAACCGCTTGGTTCGCCTATGCTTAGAACCGGCCCTGACTGTACATACAAATGTACTACTATACAAAAGCAATCATGGCATTCCGGACTGCACCGTCCGTCCTTGTATTAGCTCTACTCAAACACCTTCCCAAGTATAGAGTTCCTGCGGAGGAATCTTTGCACTTGAGACAACAATAGTGCATCAGTCCTTCCTTCCATTATGCTGACAATTCCGATACATCGGCATTTATATTTCTTTCTTTCTTTCTTTACCATAATAACAGCTTTCAGTCACATGGCAACCATGCAAACACTTCTTCCCCCTGCCTGTTCCTTCCCCCGCTCTGAATATAAGGTTTGTTCTGCTGGAGAAAGGCAGGTCATCTCATCTGACTAAATGCGGAGACACAACGGCATTCCTCCGCGTTGCGCCGCGGCCACACCACCACCGCATGCTAGGCTTGTGATACGACGGGGCTTCTTGTGAAGCATGTCAGAGAGAAAGCCTTTGATCGCTAAGATGAACCCCCCCCCCCCCTCTACACCCCCTCCTCCCCAACCCCTCGGTGCTATATTCAAAACGCAGCAGCACAATGTCCTCCTTGTTGTCAGATGATTAGGCAGACTGTGTGTGCGTGTGCGTTGTGTTGCGTGCGTGCGTGTGTGTGTGTGTGTGTGTGTGTGTGTGTGTGTGCGTTGCGTGTGTGTGTGCGTTGAGTGTGTGCGTTGCGCTGCGTGCGTTGCGTGCGAACATACATGTGTTCTTACGATGACTAACAGCAGTTTCAAATAACAATTTATGTCAAAGCCCTTTTGAATTAAGCCGGCTTCGATGCAAAGCCCTTTTGTCTCCCAGACCTTTTCAACACTGCAGTGAGAGAATGTCACCACGTTGATTGGGGCTTTGGTTCCTGCTTCATATAAAATTGGAAGAAAAGTTGGGCCTCAGTCAGAGCCAGCTGAAAGAGCTTTTCACAGTTGGTTTCTTTTTTTCTTTCTTTCTTTCTTTCTTTATTCTCCAATCGTCCAAAATGACTTTGCTTTTAACCCCATTTAGACAAGGACGATTCTTACAAAATGTCTTTCTAAATCCTGATAGTTTTCTGAAACACCATGATGTCAGTGGTTCTCACACTATTTCATGTCAAGGACCCCGGAAATCGACTGACAAAGATTTGAGTTAAAAAGCGTTCGCTCTGAAAGAATATATTAATCAAAGATTTGCGACACGTTTTCACGATTTTTCTAAAATAGCAGATACGTATACAAGCTCGTAGCGCGGCACTTGGTGCCGCACTACGGGCTTGTAGATCTGCTATTTTTCAACAGCTAAGTATGCTTAAAACACCGAAAGTGGTTTCCGTCCAGAATGGGTTAGACGTGGCTTATAGCTTTCTATCCCAAGGGTGAAAACATAGTTTACATGATCATGAGTATGTGCTTATATGCGTCTAAATGTCAGTGATTGAGTGTCTAGGCTCTGACATTGACAATAAGAATTTGGATATCGTGAATTGTAACAACATACTTTACACTGTATTTATAGAACAAGTGCCGTGTGGGGAAAAATATATATAATAATGAAATGATCAGCAAAAAAAAAGAATGCAGTGTGGGTGGAAAAGAGAGAGAGAGTCATCAAGTAAAATTGTTCAACAACTGAATCAAACAAATACAATTTCAACCTCTAAATTATTGAAAGTCCCTTTTGACAAAAAGCTATAAGCAATAACACAAGATTCACACAACAGAAACTGATCCGTTGCCTCTCATCGGCAACTCGCGGAGAGTTGTCTTACTTCACACACACTTGATGTAATATAATCACATCCTGATCTGTTGTATATGCTTCTCATCTCAACAACAAAACCCTTTTCAAACTAGGAGTAAGAGAAAATATAAAGCATGCTCAGTATAGCTGATAACAACGGTGTTGTTTTGAGTGCAGAGACACACTTTATTACAACTCACTCAGCAGCAAATCCTGGCTGTCGGGCAGAAACCTTGTATCTCCAGTCCATATTCAAACTTTTTTCTTTATTTCTTTTGGAAATGATATGCCTACTTTATCATACAAGAGTG
>NC_137864.1:41737595-41742595 GCF_963924005.1 Protomyctophum bolini
GGACCCGTTACAGACCCATAAGGGGTCCACACGTGCGATCCCTCTCTTTTATCTGCCCGTCCCCTCCCCTCCCCTCCCCTCCCCTCCTTTCCTCTCCTCCGGGGAGCGTTAACCTTTGTCATCGCCTCGCCAGGCCTCCGGGCCATGATTACATGAGAGAGAGAGAGAGAGAAAGAGAGAGAGCTGGGAGAGCACTGCACAGGTACAGTAACTACAAGTACATTTACTCAAGTACTGTATTTTGAACTTTCAGGTAACAAGAAAAACTATGTATTTAAAAGAAATGAAATTAACAAAGAAAAAAAAACACGACAACAATGAAGTATTTCACAAAACATCCAATCGATGTCAGTTTAGTCCTGAACTTTGTATGTATAAATCCGCAAATTTTGATATCTGTGTCTGTATATCTGTATCAGTGTGCTGACATTACAGACTGGTCATGCCCATTCTCTCAACCCTTTAACCCTCTAGCACCCAGAGTTGCTTTTTAGCAACAAATTTAATTTAATTAATTACTATTTTTTATTTTTTTTCTGTTCTTTTTTCACCTAAACGTCATCAGTGATGTTCATTGCAATGCCATTTCAATGCCATTGGTCATGATATTTGCATATAAACACCCCCCACAGAGGCTGAAATTCACACAAATAAAAAATGTCTGGACTGTCTGTAATATGTGTTTTTTTGTGATCATTAGAATGTCTAGAACATGTTTTATTCATTATTGTGAAAGATATCCCCCAAATGTAAATTATTAATTTATTATATTATTATATAATTATTATAAAATTTTCATCAAACTTTATTTTTTTATTTTTTTTAACATATTTTTAGTGTCAGTCCTAGTAGTACAAAGTAGTAGTAAGGTTGAAATCTATTTTTTGCAAGTAGAAATTAATGCGGGTGTTAGAGGGTTAAACATAAAAAGCAAGGCTGCGTAGGAGAGGGTACAGTGCTCGACAATGAAAAAGGATCAAACTATAGACTGATGAAAGCCGCATATGGCCGAAACGTTGCCCTATTAAAGTTGGTTCACTGCATTTGAAGACAGTGTGCGGGTGTTTGTTCCTTTTTCAAACCTTTAAACAAAACCAAATATTCAAACTATACTAGTACGTTCACGAAAGCCCTGACTCTTCTTCTGCATGGCAAGATCAAACAGTTGCCTCAAAACCTTTTAATCTTAGCTGAAAACAGAACAATGCTTTCAGTGACTAGAGAGCATGCTGTGCGACCTGCTTTTTCGCTGTGTCTCAGCATCGCGTCTTTGTGCTGGCTCCGGCCTGAGGACTTTGTCCACGTTGTCTTTGTCCTTTGCCAGGCAACGTGTTGAGAAAAAAAAACAGAAAAAAACCCTGCTGTGGTGTGCTGGATTCAGCATTGGCAAACACAACCTCACCTATGTCAGCACAGGCAACGCCAAAATTCCATTAAAACGTAAGAGATTCCCCCCCTTGGGTTTCAGTTGAATTGAAAAGAGAGAACAGTATTTGAGTTGTGTTGTAAGTGATAACCACTGGGTTGTAAATTGTGTTTAACTTTGTGCTGCCATGTGTTCCCCGTTGTGAAACAGCAGTGAGCGCTGCACCCCAAGCAAAATGTGTTTATAGTGAGTGCAGAGAATGGGTCTGTGGAGGAGCGTTTGGCAAATGTATGTATAGTGCCTTAAATTATCCAAATTGATTCACAATGTGCATTCATTGCATTCAGCCTTTCACGCACCAGACGCAGGATAAAACCAGTTGAGTAAACCAACTTCCCAGAAGGAGTGAGTGCATTCTCCAGTAGCGCCATCAGCCGCAATGCTAAATAAAAGGGAATTAAAAATTTCACATAGTATTGCTTATAGCAGCTTTAATTGGGAATCCAGGCAAAAATAAACCACTGCCTTTTTCTCTTCGTGGAAAGTAACAATGTTTAGCTATTGTTCGTGCCAGTGGTGTAATTTGCATATAGGGTGGGTGGGTTATGCATATATGTGCTTTATGTACTTATGTTAACCAATACTATAGGGATTCTATCCTGCGCTGAGGCCCCCATCCGCGCTGATCGCATACCGTTCCAACTTCCCACAAAGCAAAGCAACAGGTGGAGCGCGCTTTCACTTTTCATACAGTACCTACAGTCTTCAACGAGACTGCTGTAGAATGCTCATAATGTTCTGTTTTCTCATGTAATAAATAATTCAGTAGAAGCACAATGGAGTATATTTATTTAGTATGCAACATATTTCGGCGGAAGTGAGCGAGCGAGCGTGCTGCGTGTACTTAATTGTCTCGCAGGCGCAGTGGGCACGCTGAGACAGATGGGTCACGCCGGATCCAAACAGAAGGCAAGACAGACTAACTCCAGTTCCTCCGTAAAATAAACTTTGAGAAGTTAATATATGTAAGGAAACATTGTTTACTCTGTCACTACTATTTATGGGGTGTGTTTGGGGCGTGTTTGGTCCGACTACGGTATATAGTCATTGGTCTGAAAAACGACAACCCACCTCAAACCCTAACCTAACCATAACCACAAGCACGGGAGCAGGCGCTATAGTCCAAGGTGCGGACGCATGTCGAACTAATGCTCCGTCGGATTATCGTATGCCTCCTCTATTTTCATATGGTGAGGACGATTCTACAAATGCCAATGTTTTATGAAAAACCCATGTTTCTTCAGTGGTTCTCAACCTTTTTCAAGTCAAGGACCCCAGAATTATCTGTATTTGGCCGCCGACCCCCTTCTGCGCCTGCAAGACAATTAAGTACACAAAGCTCGCTCACTTCCCCCGAAATATGTTGCATACTAAATAAATATACTTAAAGGTAGAGTAAGTGATTTCACTTAATTCAAATATCACTTATTTTTTTGTTTTGTTGTGATAATCCTCTCTACTATAGAGTGTGCTGACCATATAAGGAGTTCCTCCCTGTCCCCAGTTAACCCCTGGGGGTCAAAAAACCTTAGGTTTCGTTTATCTCTATCCTGATTGGACGAAGGCTTAGGTCCCACAGCCAAAAACGAAACCTACGGTTTTTTGAGTGAAATCACTTACTCTATACCTTTAATTGTGCTTCTACTGAATTATTTATTACATGAGAAAACAGAACATTATGAGCATTCTACAGTCTCGTTGAAGACTGTAGGTATACAGTATGAAAAGTGAAAGCGCGCTCCGCACCTGTTGCATTGCTTTGTGGGAAGTTGGAACGGTACGATCAGCGCGGATGGGGGCCTCAATGCAGGATATAATCCCTAGTATTGGTTAAGCCACCCACCCTATATGCAAATTATACCCCACTGGCACGAACAACAGCTAAACATTGTTACTTTCCACGAAGAGAAAAAGGTGGTTTATTTTGCTTGGATCCCCAATTAAACCTGCTATAAGCAATACTAGGAACCCCTAGTAACACAATACTAATTAACTTTTTTATTTTTATTTTTTTTGACAGCCTGCAATGGGTAAAACGCTCCCCATAAAATGTAGTCTCTGTGACACATCTAGGGGCCGCAACCTGCATGCATGCAACGACAAAGCTTCTATGAACATCTTTGAATGCAGATTGCGAGCGTTCTACTCTACTGGCTATACTACGTACGTACACAGCACGCGCACGCGCACGCGCACACGCACACGCACACACACAGACAGACAGACAGAGAGTGAGAGTACATTTATAGATCGATTAACCAGTATTGGAAGTTTTATCGATCATCAAAGTTTGGATCTCAGGACATATACAGGGTTTCTCCAACACCCTCCCCCCCCCCATCATGTTCCTTCCATTATCCGTTCTCCTTGAATTCTTCAATCCGTTTAACTGGATCTTAACCCAAATCTGAACCCAAACCGACATCATTGTCCCGTTTGGCCACCATGTATTATTCCTCCATTCTGTCCCTCCCTCCCTCCCTCCTGAGAGAGAGAGAGAGGAGAGAGAGAGAGAGAGAGAGAGAAAGACACCCAAAGCGCAGTTAAAGAAGGCGAGACGAATGTAATGACATTGCTCTTTTCCATATTTGCTGTCCCGTCTCTCTCTCTCTCTCTCTCCGTGGTGGGGGGACCTTGTCCTGCTCTCTCTCTCTCTCTCTCTCTCTCTCTCTCTCTCTGGAGGGGGGACCCTGTCCTGCCTGCTCCTTTCATCTTTTCTCATCCATACCCTTCATTTCACCCATCGTTTCATCCCCCCCCCCTCCCCCTCCTCCCCAGACCTCCCAACTCCACCATCTTTTTCCCACCTACTTTTTTTATAATCCCTTTCATGCTTTCCCTTAAACAGCCCCGCCATCTGACATTGTTTCCCTGCTTCTGCATTCTCCCTCTCTCCCCCTGTCTCTCTCTCTCTCTCTCTCTCTCTCTCTCTCTCTCTCTCTCTCTCTCTCTCTCTCTCTCTCTCTCTCTCTCTCTCTCTCTCTCTCTCTCTCTCTCTCTCTCTCTCTCCCCCTGTCTCTCTCTCTCTCTCTCCTCTGTTTGTTGTGTTTCTTGTATATAGCCCGATGCATGCAGCCCCGAGTTCAGTCGAGTTCAGTTCTTATTGTCCCGGTGGAGTGCAGAAGGACATTTGTCTTTTGCACTCAGGGCCGAGAGCTGCACGGAGCCAAACAAGCAGGTCTTAACCCATTCTGACCTGAGATCAGATTCTAAAAAATGTCTTCTATACATCCTGACAGTTTTCATTCTGACCTGAGATCAGGTTCTAAAAAATGTCTTCTACATCCTGACAGTTTTCCATTCTGACCTGAGATCAGATTCTAAAAATGTCTTCTACGTCAGTCGCTATTCGATTTTTCAAAAAATAGCAGACCTACAAGCTTGTAGCGCGCCACTCGGTGGCGCGCTACGAGCTTGTAGGTCTGCTATTTTTAAATAGCTAAAGCATAACGTAATGCTAACACCACAAGGGGTTCCCGTTCAGAATGGGTTAATGTCTAATAGCACGCAGGCAGCCCCACCGACAGAATATACACACAGACACAGTCCCTCATGGTAATAGCACTGCAGTGTA
>NC_137864.1:41747595-41840721 GCF_963924005.1 Protomyctophum bolini
TGCAGACCCCCATCTGAAAATATGTTGTTCCAGTATAGACCCACCAGAAGCAGTTGAGTTGAGTTAAAAACGTTCGCTCTGAAAGAATATGTATTCAAAGATTTGCACCACATTTTCACGATTTTTCAAAAACAGCAGATCTACAAGATCATAGCACGGCACAGAGTGCCGCGCTAACAAGCTTGTAGATCTGCTGTTTTTCAAAAGCTAAAGTATAACATAATGCTAGTTAAAACACCAAAAGGGATTCCCGCGGCCAGAATGGGTTATAACAAGAATGACCCAATTTATCAGACGCCGTACAAACACACAGCTGATGAATCTAATTAAAATCTGGCGTACAAATCTGATGAGAAGACCAATGGTAATCATATTTATGGTATGGGCCTCGTTCATTCTTTCATCTCCTATTTAACCGAGATAAATTCCCTCCATTTATTTCCTCTCACGTTTTTTCTTTATCAGCCAGACTTTCTCCCTTTGTGTTTTAATCCAGATCTATATGGCTCATTAATCAACCTCTGAAAAGGGATACTTCACCATTATTTTTTTAACTTAAGTTGTATACTTGCCATTAATACAGTGGTTGCAACTGTATTCATTTATTGCTCTAGTCCCGCGTGGAGGGAGTTCTGCCCTGGTTTTGGTGAAATATTAAGTAGTTCGGCAACCACTATTGGCCGAACGTTACGTCAGATATATAAGCTTTATTATTGATATCAAACCGGATCGCTCATTAAAATATATATATATATTTTTTGCTTGGCTTTTCCTTCTTGAGTGATCCTAGACAGGTTCGCTCATCCGCAGTGCCGTTCCACTTCTTGTAGACAGCCGGACTAAAGAGCTGAATAACTCTAAAGCTAAATTCCAATACCGCAACTTTCACACTCGCTCACTCTCCTCGCGTCCTCCACTCGCTCCTCGGCTCCGCCCCCAGCGAGGAGGAGAGGAGGAGGAGAGGATTCGATGCGAGGACAGAGTGGTGGTCGAATTTTCCTCTATAATCGGAATGTACTACAATGTCATTTCAAAGCGACGGCACATTCCGCGATCACTAATGACGTATATCAATTCAATTCAATTCAAAGGGCTTTATTGGCATGGGAAAACATACGGTTTACATTGCCAAAGGAAAAGTGGTGGAACAATACAGTGTCACACAGCTGGATCACTGGAACTCCGAACAGAGCAGTACAGTCTACAGAATAGACAATTCATCATCTTGTGCATGTAACCGAGGCCAATGTGTATGTATTGGTAACATGTGCAAGGCAAGGCTATTTATTCCTGAAATAGTGAATAAGCGCCAGGATGCGCACACGTATAAATCCCCCCCCCCCCTCCTGACAGACAGTCCTCCTCCGACAGTCTTTGCAAATAACGGACACTATAACAGGAATTAGGTATAGTCTCTCTGACTTACATATTCAGTACAGTCCACATATAAATAAATACATTTGTCATTCATAGCAGTCTGTGCATTCAGGCATGCACAGAGATAAATTAACTATAGCTTTTGAGGTGCGCACAATATAGCCGGCCTAATTTATATATCCTACTTTTATTATTCTTATATCACACAACGCAATAAAGCCAGTGGCTTGTTGTGGTCCTTTCACTTTCACGGCACAGTGCGTGCATGTGTGTGTTGGGTCAGCGACTCAGCCGGCCGGTAGATGGGGGGGGGGGGGGGGGGGGGGGTGCATGTATCGGGTTTCAAGCAGTGTTTTCTGTGCCACACGTGGAGGAGGCGGACTTATGTCACTGGAGAAGGAAAAAAACATGTACACGTGATGCGGAAATCCGCTGCGAGGAGACAAAATACCCCACCGAGCCTGCACCTGATGTACACTCGCTATATGCGGTCTCCTCGAGCCCACTCGGCTCCTCCACTCGACTCTCCTCTCCTCCTCGATGGAGCACTTTAACAATCGGAACGTTAACCATTTCCGGGTCACGCTGGAATGACCCCGAGTGACCGAGTGGGAGTGAGCGAGTGCCCGAGATTTTGGGTATTGGAATTTAGCTTAAATCTACGGAGCTCTCCACATGGTTTTGATAAAACGAGAGGTCTTTGCTGATTATCCGGTGATCCCGATTGGAACATTGGAGCTTTCTAGAGCAAGGATGGCTGGATCAAGGTCCATTATTTATTCGGTATGTCAGCCACGGATAATGTCCTTTGTGTCTGAGTAGCACCGTCGGCAGGGCACGCGCCTTTCCATCGCAAGGTCATGAGTCATGGGTCATGGGTCCCACGCGCTCAGATCAGCAAACGCAGGGAAGCTGGAAGTACATTTACTAAAAAAACGGCCGGGACAACGCTCCACACGTCCCAAACTCTTCTCCCTTCTGGCTCCAAAAATATAATGGAATGCACTTCCCATCACAATCAGAAATGCAGACTCACTCCCAACCTTCCGCCGTAGTCTGGAAACCCACTTCTTCAGACTCCATCTGAATATAGCACTTGCCCTATATTCATGACGACGCCAGGCCCAGGAAATGAATCTCAATGAATAGACATTTCAAAAAGTATTTATTTAAAGACCTTTTAAGTGTCGTACGAAGCCAACTCGAGTCGTGACAAATCATGACAACAAACACAATATTTTGGACCAAACAAATAATTACAAAGAAGAAAAGTGTTTGTTGTCTTCATTTGTCACGACAAGAGTTGGCTTTGTCCGCGGCGTAAACGTCTTTAAATAAATACTTTCTGAAATGTCTATGAGGAACATTAACGGAGAATCATTTCTGCGACGCACTATAGGTCTCATCTAATGCTCTTCTCTTTCTCATACCACCCGTCTCAGTAACAGTTTCTACCCCCAGGCAGTCAGGCTGCTGAACAGCTGACCTTGAACTGTATTGCACTGTTTTGTCACTTCACTTGAAACTTTTCTTTTCCTTTTTTTTGTCTTTTTCTTGCACTATAGATGTTTGTTTATGTCCTGTGTATGTAAGACTGAGAGTGCTCTGAGCAAAATAAATTGAATTGTATTTATACTCTGTATCTATACACATGACAAATAAACCTGAACCTGAACCTATATTGTCTGCAGCCATAAGGTACAGTACAGAACGTATATATGAGTCCCGGGAGGGAGGCTCGCTGGTGTGAATGTGCTGCTACGGATGCACTGTGTTCTGTGTGCTGTTCTGTGCAGACTAGATCACTGTGTCCCAAAAGAGAGATTAGATGTTTGCCCAGGACCCTTAGAGTATATATTAATAGAGACGGCACCGGATATTTCTCCTCCCATCCACTTGCATCAAGTTGCTCAATAGCGCATGAGGCCATTTCACTCCTCCTTCCGCGTAGGAACAGAGTGCATTCTGGGATGGATTGCCGCAATAACATGAGCGCGCTGTGCCGTTGACTATCATTGCGCCATTTACCAAGTACCACCACAGAAAGTATCTGGCACTACAAGTACCACCATAATAAGTTCATAACTGATGTTAAAATATACAGGAGCGTAGATCTGCCCCATTATTAACAGGAAAATTAATTTTATTCTTTGAACTGTTTTGTTCTTGTTTCATTCCTATAAGCCAATTCTGCTGCTGCTCAACTGATAAGTTAAAATGGGATTAATCAGTTCTCTAATCTTCTATTAATGGCTAGTTGTCACGCTCATTTAAGAAGAAAATGCTATTTATTCTTAAAATTGTTTTGTTTTTGTTCCATTTCTAAGCAAATTTTACTGTCTGTCTGTCTGTCTGTCTGTCTGTCTGTCTGTCTGTCTGTCTGTCTGTCTGTGCGTCCGTGTGTGCCTGTCTGTCTGTCTGTCTGTCTGTCTGTCTGTCTGTCTGTCTGTCTGTCTGTGCGTCCGTGTGTGCCTGTCTGTCTGCGAATTCCACACAAAACCAGAGCAACTTTGCTTCATTACTACATTTCCATTCCCCGACGGAAGCATTTTACTCTTATTTCGTTACTCAATTAAGTGTGCGCGTGTGCGTGTGCGTGTGCATGTGCATGTGCATGTGCGTGTGCGTGTGCGCGTGTGTGCGTGCGTGCGTCACGAGTGTCCACAGCCAGCAGAGCGAACATGGTTCTGATTACACTACAATATGGTGGACTGTGCACACATTACATTACAATGTGGTGTCTGCAGACGTAATGTGGTGTCTGCAGACGTGCACACATTTCACTACAGTGTGGTGTGTTTGCAGACGTGCACACATTTCACTACAGTGGTGTGTCTATGCAGACGTGCACACATTTCACTACAATGTAGTGTCTGCAGACGTGGACACATTTCACTACAGTGTGGTGTGTCTATGCAGACGTGCACACATTTCAACAGAAGAGGAACACACGGTCTGTGAATGACCTTCTTCTCCTTCCAGACAACTGAAGGACGTTGTGCCATGCATGGCAAGAGGCCACGTTGTGAGAAGAAACGTCTACATGCACTGTCCTACTTTTATAACCTGGTGTTAGTTATTTTCTGTTCTAAAACGGGTAGTCCCAATACTTCATTCTGATTGGCTGGTTACCGTCACGTGACCGGTGTAAATTTCACCGATAACCCACTCCTTCAATCACTTTGTATCATCCTGCAGCCTTGTAGCTGTACTGGGGAAGGGGAGCGCTTGATTGCTTTACAAACACATGCCGTGCGGGCGTCTAAGCACCGCCCGGCTCATATGACTGTGAATGTGTGGCTCCAGGCAGCCCCGTAAAGATATCAAGCGCTATTCTCCCGTCACATAGGCTACTTGCAGCAAAACAAGGAAGTGATGTGGCTCGCTCTGGTACTTTTGTGAATCGCTCTGCTACTTTTGTGAATTTAATAGTTTTATTAGGTTAATATACCGGGTATTTTACACTGGCTGGGAGGTAGAAGACCCTCCGCTGCGCGTCAGGTCTGCCCACGCCCCCAGCCAGTGTAAAATGGTAACCTGAGACCTCTCGTGGCTTATTGCTTAAGTGCATCCCTGCTATAGGCCTACTCTAAAGCAGTGGTTCTCAACCAGTGGTCCGGGGACCACCAGTTGGTCCTTTGGGGAGGTTCCAGGTGGTGGTCCCCAGGTAAATGATGGAGAGTTGGTAACCACATGGACTCGTATTAGATATTTAACATGAAATATCGGACAGATCCGTCTTGAACACGTGCACATGACTATAGAGATAGTGTGTAACGATTTGCGGCATTTTTGGACAGAATCTGGAGCACACGCACACACACGCAGCAAAACATACTCTCCCTGCATGCCTTCGGCCTGGTGGAGACAGTAATAGACCTTGATGTGAAAAGAGTTGAAAACGGCTGCTCTAAAAAGTGCTAATGCACTCCTTCAGCAAAGCTTGGGAGACGTCTTTCTTATTCAGATACACTGACGAGGCCTCTGCATTAAACAAAGCCAGAAAGCCAGACAATCTAGCTAGACTTATAGATAGACTAATCTCTGATGTCGTGACTGTAAAGCGCAGCCCAAAGAACTTCTCCATAAACCATGGAAGGAAAATTGAATCAGGGAGCTAAATGGAATGTTTTTCTGTACCTTTGCATCTAAATCAACGTTGATTTATAGCTGTGCTTCCCCTGAAATTCCTTCCTGCTACAGCAACGCTATACTTTTCTTTCTACATCTTCCCAAATCCAATCTCTCTTAACCCATTTAGGATGGGAACCCAGCTGTGTCGCCTTAGCGTTTAACCACTTTTAACCATTATTTTCATTTTTAGCTGTTGAAAAAAACTTTTTTTAAGAATTGTGAAACTGTGGTGCAAATATTTGAATATATATATTATTTCACAGTGGACGTTTTTAACTGTTTTTAAGTGTGCAGTTTCATAATATGTAAAGAACTGAAAAATGACCATGGCCCCCTTGTATATCAAACCACTGTCCCCGGTCACATATAATCTTTGCTTCTCGGAGGGTTCCTGGAACAACATATGTTCAAATGGGGGGTCTAATACAGATAATTATGTGGGTCCTTGACATGAAATAGTTTGAGAAACCACTGACAGAATTTTCAAAATACTGTCAGGATTTAGACAAATCTGGTTTCAGGTCTTAATAGGTTAATTTATACCGCATCTTCCCAAGTCCAATGTCTCTTAATTTATACCGCATTGCATCACTGAGCATCACAGACAAAAGCAAGCGTTCTCCACTCGTTTACGTACGTTTGTAGTATATATAGTGAACCTTTGGGAATAAAGATAGAACTGTCACACTGTAGGGATATCCCAATGCTGAAATGAAGGATTAGGCAATCTTATAATGTTCGCAAGAAACAGATTCATCAGCGTGGGATGATGGGTGGCGGGGCTGGGCAGTGTAGGGGTGTGCAGTATATTGTGATACATTGTATATTGTATTGTATATATTGTATCGTGATCGGTGATATTAGTTAGTATCCCTTGTTGTGGACAGACAAGTTGTGGACGAGTTGCAAAGTTGCGGTCAGTGATTTACTGTTTGGAGGAGGCCAGATTCATGTACTTATTGGCCCAGGTAATGGTTTAGCATGAATCATATTATGTGGAACGTTTTGTCGTGGCAGGGAAGCGCTGCTTAACCGCGTGTGTGTGTGTGCGAGCGTGTGTGCGAGCATGTGTGCGTGCGTGTGTGCGTGCGTGCATGTGTGTGTTCATTCAACCACACATGACTCGAGACAATGTTTATCATGTTGCAAGGAGAAAATCGACCTTGCGATAATACGTCTTGTGCACATAGTCCAATTCAGTATTCTTTAATATGTATTTCATATCATGTTATATAATAATAATAATAATAAACTATATTTATGAAGCGCTTACAAAGTTACAAAGTGCTTTACAATGTAATATAAAAATGCAGTACACCAGCTTAGAGAACAACAACCTAAATATCATTCCTGCAGTATACCCAGAAGCAATAAGATAAAACAACACCACAGTAAAAACAATAAAATAGATCTCGGGGAAACAGGTGGGTTTTAAAAAAGTGCCAGTGAGGTTGCGTCGGTCCCTCAGGTTCTGGTTCTGGGGCTGGGCGTTCTACAGGTTCTGGGGCTGGGCGTTCTACAGGTTCTGGGGCTGGGCGTTCTACAGGTTCTGGGGCTGGGCGTTCTACAGATAACCCACATGGTGACGAGTTTGTCAGGAGACCCTCTACCCAAGCTCCCAGTAAGGCTATATCCAACGTTGAAGCTGCCACTCACTACCATACTTGTAACGGAGTATACATTATAACATTGCAGTATTTATAATATTACTTAAGTAAAACATTCGAGTGCCTTGTTACAAAACCATATGTCTAGGGGTAAAGGTAATGTAATATATGAGAGAAACGGAAACCAAGGCCTTAATACAAGGATTTATTCAATAGTATAATGAATAAATTATAAGAATCAACAATAGTTTACAAAATAAATGGCTCTTTAACTCGCATGAACATAATAAACGGAATCCAAAAACAAAACTAAAGTTATTCCTTTCCGAAGGGAATAACTTGTCTAACAAAAGTTCAGCTTCACAAAATAAAGGAACAAAACAGTTGGCGACATGTAGTAGTAGTACGACGGATGGGGGAAAGACCTTGGAAGTGTTTCCCCAGCGCTGGGCTGGGCATGAATGGGCTATGTAGTGAGAGAGCCGCGGCCGCTAGCTCGCTCACGTGACCGTCAGCCAATCAGGGAGGTTGATCAGACCTCCATGGTCATGGCCAACAGGGTTACCCCAGCCACACAGCTGATGACAATCAGTCTGTCTGAAAACCCATTAGTATCCTCTGCATGGGAGGAGAGTTAGTCTAATACAGGTTCATAACAACTGCTGCACAGATATAGATATATATATATATATTAGAAGACATCTAGGCCTAAGATAATCCACATACATATATATATACTATAACAATATACCACCATATAAATATATATATACTATTAGCAATAAACATATATATATTTATAATCCAAAATAACACTCATAAATCATAACACTCATAATTAATCATAACCACACACGACCATAGTCGTGACACCCCCCTTCCCGAAAAGAAGTTATATCCCCAAATAACTTCTTCTCAAAGAAGAGAGCACCTTAAACCCGGGAAAGGGCATCCGCAAGGACATTGTCCGTCCCCTTCTTGTGGCGAATTTCCACTTCAAAGTCCTGTAGCATCAAGGACCATCTCATCAGTCTCTGATTTGAATTTTGCATTTGCCTTAGGAACACAAGGGGATTATGGTCAGTATAGACAACAATAGGCAACGGGCTTGAGCCAACATATACCTCGAAAAATTGTAATGCAAGTAACAGGGCGAGAGCTTCCTTCTCAACGGTACTATAGTTACCCTGCGCTGAATTAAATTTCTTTGAATAGTAACAGATGGGATGATCGATATCCTGAAGATCCTCCTGGAGCAGGACAGCACCGGCGCCACAGGCGCTGGCATCCACCTCCAGCTTGAACGGTTTGGTGAAGTCGGGCGCAGCCAGGACTGGAGTGCTGCAGAGGAGAGCCTTGCAGGATTCGAACGCTAACTGACAGGCAGGCGACCAGATAAATACTCTTTTGACGCTAGTCAGCGTAGTCAGCGGCGCAGTGACGGCAGCAAAATTTTTGCAAAACCCCCGGTAGTAACCTGCCATGCCCAAAAACCGGCGGAGCTCACGCCTAGTCCTCGGCACAGGATATTCTAGAATAGCCTGGATTTTTGCATTAATAGCACGTACCTGGCCCTGACCAACCTGCTTCCCAAGATACGTTACGGTCGCACAACCAAATTCACATTTTGACAAATTTAATGTCAGGTTAGCCTCTCCTAACCGCTGAAAAATCTGTCTCAAAGTGTGTATATGCTCAAGCCAAGTATCATTATATGCCACAACATCGTCCAAATAAGTCTCTGTATTGTCCACGCCTCTTAGTACATTATTCATTAATCTTTGAAATGTCGCTGGTGCATTTCTTAAGCCAAATGGCATCACTGTATATTGGTATAAACCGTCTGGTGTCACGAATGCACTGATCTCTGATGCACGGGGTGTCAAAGCCACTTGCCAATAACCCTTTAGCAAATCCAATTTAGTTACAAATTTAGCAGACCCCACCCGATCCACGCAATCCAACATCCTCGGGAGCGGATAACTGTCAGCCTGCGTTATATTGTTAACCTTACGAAAATCTGTACAAAACCGCTGGCTCCCGTCAGCCTTAGGCACCAGCAAGCAGGGGCTAGACCACGCACTGCTGCTATGAACAGCCAGCCCGTTCTCTAACAAGTAGTCAACCTCTTTTCGTAGTAAAGCACGCTTGGTTGGATTAACCCGATAGGCATGTTGCTTAATAGGAGGGCAATCCTTCTGTACAATTACGTCATGAGAAAGGGCTGATGTGCATGATGGGTTATCTGAAAACAGATTCACATTATTTTCCATCAAATCAATAATGTCTGCTTGCGCCTGGGGACCCAAATGTTTTAAATACCCCGGTAAATCATTCAATATTTCAGAGTTCTGTAGACGTGACCCAGACGAACCTTTTACACGCAGCCCATCACTCTCAGGGGAATAAAGTGACGGCGCTGCTGCAGAAAGTGAGGCGACAACTGCGGGAATAACAGGAGTATCTGACTCGGTGCGAGCCAGATACGGCTTGAGCATATTCACATGACAAACCCTTGTCTTTTTGCGACGATCGGGCGTCAAAATCACATAATCCGTTTCACTTATCTTTTTGTCAATCACATAAGGACCACTGAATTTGGCCTGGAAGGCTGAGCTTTGCAGTGGGAGCAGCACCAACACCCTCTGACCCACAGCAAACACTCTATGCACAGCCTTCCTGTCAAACCATGCCTTCATTTTACCTTGAGCTTTACTCAGAAAGCTGCTAGCCATCTGTCTGGCCTTGTGCAATCGCTCGCGAAACCCCGCAACAAAATCCAATACATTAGTCACCGGCGAGTTTGCGTTGGCTAATAAGCCCTCTCGAAACGCACGCAACGGCCCGCGCACCGTATGGCCAAACACCAGCTCCGCTGGGCTAAACCCCAGCGACTCCTGTACGCTCTCTCTTACTGCCAGCATAAGATAAGGCAAGCCCTCGTCCCAGGCTTTACCAGTTTCGTGACAGTATTTCTTCATCATCGCTTTCAACGTCTGGTGAAACCGCTCAAGCGCGCCCTGGGACTCAGGATGATAAGCGCTAGAGTGTCTGTGTTCTATGCCAAGGGTGGAAGCAACTTGAGCAAATAATTTTGACATGAAATTTGAGCCCTGGTCACTTTGAAGATACCGGCAAAAACCAAAAGTAGAGAAAAAGCTAGAAAGCGCTTTAATAACTGGTCTCACTTTTAGTGTGCGTAATGGGAACGCTTCTGGGTAGCGCGTTGCACTACACATTACAGTAAGAAGGTATTTGTGACCAGATTTTGTGGTCGGTAATGGACCGACACAGTCAATCATGATGTGCTCAAATGGTTCACCCACAGCAGGGATCGGTTTCAACGGCGCGGGCGGAATAGTCTGGTTTGGCTTCCCCGTCATCTGACACACATGACAAGTGCGGCAGAAGTCAGTAACAGACGCATTCAAACCCGGCCAGAAAAAATAGCGTAGGATGCGGTCATAAGTTTTACGAATGCCCAGGTGGCCAGAAATGTTGTCGTGAGCCAGACTGAGAATCTGGGAACGGAAACCCTGAGGTACCACAACCTGACGCACCACATTCCATTTCAAGTCACCGATAGCCGCTGGAAACCATTTACGCACAAGGAGGCCATCCTCTACACTATATGCACTCGGCCCAGCAGCCTCACCCACTTTGGTAACTGCCTCCCAGCACACAGAGAGAGAGCGATCGTGCTTCTGCGCATGCGCAAATGTTTCCCTATCGATATCAAACCCAAAATCACTTTTAGTAGCCAGCAAGCTTTTCCTAGCCCGCTTACGCGGTGTCTGTGGGGCATCACCCACTGGTCGCTCGGCACACAAGAAAGTGTCACACAACGTAGCCTCGTCATCAAACTTTTTCAATTGTGCGCGAGTCACAGCACAACCCGGAAACACAGTGGGTGGGGCTCCCAGCGCAGGCATAGCTACGTTAGCCACAGGTTTTTCAACCACTTCTAGCGACGCAAACACTTTGTCCCCAGCTATGTCGTTGCCAAGAATCATCCCCACACCTTCAATGGGTAAACTTTCACGTAGCCCGATCTGCACAAGACCAGAAACAAGTGGAGAGCGTAGGTGGATCATATGCAATGGAGCGCGAGAGGATATCATTTCCACGCCCAAAACCAATGCATCGGAACCACAAAAGGTATTCTCCGCAAATGGCAGTACACTCTGTAAAATAAGGGACTGTGAGGCGCCTGTATCACGCAAAATGGTGATAGGAACGCGCTCATTTTCCTTATCAGACAGCGAGACTGAGCCATGCAAAATAAAGGGATCAAAACACTCCTCTACCTCCGCCCGGACAGCCATAGCTGTCTCGGAAGCAGACCGAGGAATAGTATGCACAAACCCCACACCCTTTGGTTTTTTTGAATACACATTTCCATTTCCATTCTCTTTCTGCTGCTTATGTTGTACTTTAGGGCAGCGAGAAACCAAATGGCCCACTTCATGACAGTAAAAACAAGCACGATTGTCAGGCGCTGCACTTGCGCCCCTCGGTGGACTTTTCGGTTGTGACAATTTGTGCTGTTTTTTCTGCATGTTGAACAGACCCTCCCCGCTACGCACCGGAGAAACACCCGAACGGTGCGTCAGATCATATTCATCGGCCCTCACAGAGGCTTTAGCAATTGAGTTAATCTTTTGTTCCTCAAGATAGACAACAATACGATCTGGGATACATGATTTGAAATCTTCCATCACTATCAGCTCAGTAAGCTGCTCAAAAGTGTGTACGTTGCTCGCGTTGCACCATTTCCTAAACAATGTGGCTTTTTCACGGCCAAATTCCACAAACGTTTGAGTAGAGGATTTTTGAGCGGCCCTATATTTTTGCCTATAATGTTCAGGCACCATTTCGAAACCGCTAAGGATAGCCGCCTTTACGACATCATAACATAGGCTCTCATCCACCGTGAGTGCGCTACAGATATCCTGTGCTCTACCTGTCAACTTACATTGGAGTAGCAAACTCCAGAATTCCCTGGGCCACTTAACAGCACCAGCAATTCGTTCAAAAGCACAAAAGTAGTTATCCAACTCACCCTCCTTGAACGCAGGTACCAATGCGATTTGTTTGCTTATGTCGAACGCTGCCACTCCTCTGGAACCTGGGGGTGACCCGTGTCGCTGCTGGGAGGCGGGCGCCCCTGCGGACGCCTCGTCGGGGTAGGTCTGGCCTCGCAGGCGTGCCATGTCGAGCTCATGCCTCTGATGCTGTAGTTTGCACTCCTCGCTCTTCAGCGTTGTTAGTGCTATTTCCAGCTCAAGCTCCCGGAGGCGCAGAACCCCCCCTATGTCCTGAGGACTCCCCCCAGCGCCCCGTGGGTAATCATGTGGGGCCTGAGCAGACGGGTCCCCCGCGGGATCCTCGCCCTGCTCTAACACACCCGTAGTGTCAGACTGATTGGCCCCACTAGAACTCGGTTCTGCGACAATGAGTGATACGTCTCCCCCCTCACTCTCATCTGACAGCATCGTAATGACTCCCTGTGAACACAACTGCCGTGAGACAGCTGCGAAAATCGCCTCTTTCTTTTTGGTACCGTGCGGTAAAGGAACGTTAAATTGTTTGGCAATACTGTACAATTCCCAATATGAGCACTGTTGTAGCTCCTCAAGCGACAGGACATCCGTACTAGCACCCTGGTCATCAGAGGCCATACCAAATACAGGCCATATACAAAATCCGCTACTCAAACTGGTACGAGCAACATACTCACCATTAATACTCCCCAATCCGTCTACCACCAAAAGCAATACTAGCAAAACAAAAAACATAACCAACTGAACAACTGAATCCTTAATTTGTTTTTTGAAACGGACGGGCTCCCAAATATGTTACAAAACCATATGTCTAGGGGTAAAGGTAATGTAATATATGAGAGAAACGGAAACCAAGGCCTTAATACAAGGATTTATTCAATAGTATAATGAATAAATTATAAGAATCAACAATAGTTTACAAAATAAATGGCTCTTTAACTCGCATGAACATAATAAACGGAATCCAAAAACAAAACTAAAGTTATTCCTTTCCGAAGGGAATAACTTGTCTAACAAAAGTTCAGCTTCACAAAATAAAGGAACAAAACAGTTGGCGACATGTAGTAGTAGTACGACGGATGGGGGAAAGACCTTGGAAGTGTTTCCCCAGCGCTGGGCTGGGCATGAATGGGCTATGTAGTGAGAGAGCCGCGGCCGCTAGCTCGCTCACGTGACCGTCAGCCAATCAGGGAGGTTGATCAGACCTCCATGGTCATGGCCAACAGGGTTACCCCAGCCACACAGCTGATGACAATCAGTCTGTCTGAAAACCCATTAGTATCCTCTGCATGGGAGGAGAGTTAGTCTAATACAGGTTCATAACAACTGCTGCACAGATATAGATATATATATATATATTAGAAGACATCTAGGCCTAAGATAATCCACATACATATATATATACTATAACAATATACCACCATATAAATATATATATACTATTAGCAATAAACATATATATATTTATAATCCAAAATAACACTCATAAATCATAACACTCATAATTAATCATAACCACACACGACCATAGTCGTGACATGCCTTTTCCACCACTGGCCTATTGTTTATATGCATCAGTTCCACTTTATCTGAGTCTATCTCTCACACACACACACACACACACACACACACACACACACACACACACACACACACACACACACACACACACACACACACACACCCCACACCCCACCCCACCCCACCCCCTCCTCTGTAAATATGAGCTCTGAGCGAACAGTCGTAATTAAAAAGGGATGTTTGCACAAAGGCCAAGAGTCCCGATAACATGGTGTTTTCCCGCCTTATGAAATTAACAGCTTGCTCAGTGAGATGGCAAGACACTCTGGCGGCAATTAAAACTCCTAGTTGTTATGCGGTATAATATAATAGCGTATCATATAATATTTAGTCTTTTCTCCCCCTGTAGTTTTCAACACAGACTCTTCTCTGTAAACAGTGCACTTCATGAAGAAGAAATAAAATAAAGGTCTCACACAATACAATACCCAGAGAGAATCAATAATTGTTCATGTTCGGCTGGTTGAGAAACCTCTGTCATGGGAATGTGTACAGTATGCCTAGCAGCACTTCTCCAAAGAGGCACCACCATACTGTATAATAGACTATAGGACGTATCATCAGAGCACTTTGTGGTACACGTATAACACTCCCGGGTTTGTATGTGTGGGCAGCAGTGTTCTTTATAAACCATTAAGACCTGAGAGCAGATTCTAAAAATAATCTCTTCTAAATTCTAACAGCTTTCTGAAAAACCTGTACTGTATGTTTCCAATATCAGTGGTGATTTCTTGTCAAGGACCCCAAGGAGTTATGTGAAATTGGCCGAAGATCCCCATCTGGAAATGTGTTGTTCCAGCAGGGACCTCCAGAAGCAAAGATATCATGTTAAAAACGTTTGCTGTGAAATAACACAAATAACACTTTTCCACAATTTTTCAAACATAACAGATCTACAAGCTCGTGGCGCAGCACTCGGTGCCGCGCTATGAGCTTGTAGATCTGCTATTTTTCAACAGCTAAAGTTTAAAATAATGGTTTAAGTGGTTAAAAGGTGACACCGATGCGTCCTCGGGTCTAAAGATGTTAAAGCCAGCCAGAGGAGACATCTTTTACCTCATAAAAGTTGGTCACTTCTTTGGACGTAATAATAAACAAGCGATCACGAAAAGATAGTTTGCTGCACTACAGTATACCACACGATTTGGTATAGCTCCGTTGCTCCCGGGAGAGTGAACCCACATTAACTGAAACTGTGTGGGTTGACATAACATTTCCCAAAAAATGTAAAGCCTTTACTAATTGGCGCCTCCTGGTCAAGACGGCTCTCATGATGATGTGGTTGAGGAGGTGAACTCAGCTGGAAGGTCGAAGGTCAGAGACGAGAGCTAGACTCAGGGAATTTGAGAAGCACTAAACTCAGCTACTTGACGAGAGCAACAAGCTACGCTAAAAAAGAGCGTCATTAGCCTACTGCTGCCAAAGGCACTTTCCTCAGTCAGTGACAACATTTACCAAAAACATAAATAAACTGAGAGAGCTTTTTTTGTTTTAGTTTTTTTGAGGGGTAAAAGGAAAGGAAAGGTACTATGTTTACCCAGGGTAACTGGACTAAGCTCAAGAACTTGTTTACAGCCAGGCCCTGCTCATATAGAACATTCCATGGTAGAGGTTCAATGCCTTGTCCATAAAGGGCACTTCAGCGGTGGTCATTATAACGTGCCGGTCCGGGGATACGAACTAGCGACCTTCCGATATCAAGACCGCTCCGCAAACGGTTCGGCCACCACTGCCCCTATGTGCTAGCACATGTCCAGCTATGAGGGTTTGGGTTGATTTAACACAAACATTGTATAAACACAAACATTGGAGACAAAGGTGAGGACGCAAATTGTGATTGGCCGGAAGTGATGATGTATGATGTATGACTTCTTTACAACTATAGCCACACCACTGGTTAACATGGTGACTTTAACAACTTCTTTACAACTATAGCCACACCACTGGTTAACATGGTGACTTTAACAACTTCGTTACAACTATAGCCACACCACTGGTTAACATGGTGACTTTAACAACTTCTTTACAACTATAGCCACACCACTGGTTAACATGGTGACTTTAACAACTTCTTTACAACTATAGCCACACCACTGGTTAACATGCGGTGACTTTAACAACTTCTTTACAACTATAGCCACACCACTGGTTAACATGGTGACTTTAACAACTTCTTTACAACTATAGCCACACCACTGGTTAACATGGTGACTTTAACAACGTCTTTACAACTATAGCCACACCACTGGTTAACATGGTGACTTTAACAACTTCTTTACAACTATAGCCACACCACTGGTTAACATGGTGACTTTAACAACTTCTTTACAACTATAGCCACACCACTGGTTAACATGCGGTGACTTTAACAACTTCTTTACAACTATAGCCACACCACTGGTTAACATGGTGACTTTAACAACTTCTTTACAACTATAGCCACACCACTGGTTAACATGCGGTGACTTTAACAACTTCTTTACAACTATCGCCACACCACTGGTTAACATGGTGACTTTAACAACTTCTTTACAACTATAGCCACACCACTGGTTAACATGGTGACTTTAACAACTTCTTTACAACTATAGCCACACCACTGGTTAACATGGTGACTTTAACAACTTCTTTACAACTATAGCCACACCACTGGTTAACATGGTGACTTTAACAACTTCGTTACAACTATAGCCACACCACTGGTTAACATGGTGACTTTAACAACTTCTTTACAACTATAGCCACACCACTGGTTAACATGGTGACTTTAACAACTTCTTTACAACTATAGCCACACCACTGGTTAACATGGTGACTTTAACAACTTCTTTACAACTATAGCCACACCACTGGTTAACATGGTGACTTTAACAACTTCTTTACAACTCTAGCCACACCACTGGTTAACATGGTGACTTTAACAACTTCTTTACAACTATAGCCACACCACTGGTTAACATGGTGACTTTAACAACTTCTTTACAACTATAGCCACACCACTGGTTAACATGGTGACTTTAACAACTTCTTTACAACTATAGCCACACCACTGGTTAACATGGTGACTTTAACAACTTCTTTACAACTATAGCCACACCACTGGTTAACATGGTGACTTTAACAACTTCTTTACAACTATAGCCACACCACTGGTTAACATGGTGACTTTAACAACTTCTTTACAACTCTAGCCACACCACTGGTTAACATGGTGACTTTAACAACTTCTTTACAACTATAGCCACACCACTGGTTAACATGGTGACTTTAACAACTTCTTTACAACTCTAGCCACACCACTGGTTAACATGGTGACTTTAACAACTTCTTTACAACTATAGCCACACCACTGGTTAACATGGTGACTTTAACAACTTCGTTACAACTATAGCCACACCACTGGTTAACATGGTGACTTTAACAACTTCTTTACAACTATAGCCACACCACTGGTTAACATGGTGACTTTAACAACTTCTTTACAACTATAGCCACACCACTGGTTAACATGGTGACTTTAACAACTTCGTTACAACTATAGCCACACCACTGGTTAACATGGTGACTTTAACAACTTCTTTACAACTATAGCCACACCACTGGTTAACATGGTGACTTTAACAACTTCTTTACAACTATAGCCACACCACTGGTTAACATGGTGACTTTAACAACTTCTTTACAACTATAGCCACACCACTGGTTAACATGGTGACTTTAACAACTTCTTTACAACTATAGCCACACCACTGGTTAACATGGTGACTTTAACAACTTCTTTACAACTATAGCCACACCACTGGTTAACATGGTGACTTTAACAACTTCTTTACAACTATAGCCACACCACTGGTTAACATGGTGACTTTAACAACTTCTTTACAACTATAGCCACACCACTGGTTAACATGGTGACTTTAACAACTTCTTTACAACTATAGCCACACCACTGGTTAACATGGTGACTTTAACAACTTCTTTACAACTATAGCCACACCACTGGTTAACATGGTGACTTTAACAACTTCTTTACAACTATAGCCACACCACTGGTTAACATGGTGACTTTAACAACTTCTTTACAACTATAGCCACACCACTGGTTAACATGGTGACTTTAACAACTTCTTTACAACTATAGCCACACCACTGGTTAACATGGTGACTTTAACAACTTCTTTACAACTATAGCCACACCACTGGTTAACATGGTGACTTTAACAACTTCTTTACAACTATAGCCACACCACTGGTTAACATGGTGACTTTAACAACTTCTTTACAACTATAGCCACACCACTGGTTAACATGGTGACTTTAACAACTTCTTTACAACTATAGCCACACCACTGGTTAACATGGTGACTTTAACAACTTCTTTACAACTATAGCCACACCACTGGTTAACATGGTGACTTTAACAACTTCTTTACAACTATAGCCACACCACTGATTAACATGGTGGAAAGCACGTCCCATGCATGCAGCATTCTACGAAAACCTATACACAAAGACCTCAGTTTTGTGTTATACTTTTAGCATCATTGTATAATATACAGTATACTGTACCTCTGTACTATTTGGTTTAATTTTACACACTTAAGAGTTTGTTTGGTTTTAGTTATATACACACTCAGAGGCTGTATTTTGCGTGTCTTAAGTACCAGGTCTTATTCCCTAACTTCAGTAAACTAAAGACCTGGAGGCGTGGTCAATGCCATTTGGCTATTCTGAGTGGCCAAAGAGCATTGACCTCGCCTCCATGTCTTTAGTTTACTCAAGTTAGGTAATAAGACCTGGTACTTAAGACACGCAAAAGAGTCTAATAAGGGTCTATTTGGTTAACAACTCTCCATCGCTGGGGACCACCTGGAGTCCCCTCAAGGACCACTGGTGGTCCCCGGTTGAAAACCACGGCTTTAGTGCCATCATCACGCCAACATATTACGCCTGTCAGCCCCAAGACGGTACTAACAATCACTCAAAAAGCAGTATTTTTACACTGCAATATTTTCTCTCTTTTTCTTTATTTTCTATGGTTAAATCATAGAACAGATCCTGTACTGTAGTGCTATTTTTTAACGAGTGTCAGTGGTGCAGCTGTACTCTTTATATAGTCCCATCATGTAACCGGCATGTTTAACTGAGATACAAATGAATCTTTCTCCGACCGGCCAGGCCAACAAAAAAGACTGCATGGAGTTTTTCCTTAATACCGCCGTGAATCATATCTGACCTCTCCCTCTCTGTCTCTGACGTTGTCTATCATGCACACACACACACGCGCACGCGGACACACACACACACACACACGTGCACGTGAACACACACACACACACACACTCACGCGAACGCCCACGCATGCACGCACGCATGCACACACTTTGTAACTGCAGGCATTCTGTTGGATAGATTAACAAGGATATATAAAGTCGCCAAGTAACACATCTATTCCCCTTTGCACACAGGTGTACATCTATCTCTCATCACACACACACACACACACACACACACACACACACACACACACACACACACACACACACACACACACACACACACACACACACACACACACACACACACACACACACACACACAGAGAGAGAGAGAGATGTACAGGACAGATGTGCATCCATGTCTTCTCCATACAAAGGGCTCCCCTGTGTATTAAGGCATGCAGGCACAGCGCTGTCATCAGGTCCACAGGAACTCCAGACGGGAGACCGTCTCCCGTCACGTATAATGAGAATATCAGAGAGAGAGAGAGAGAGAGAGAGAGAGAGAGGGGTTTACTGGGAGAACCTGGGAGAACGGGGGACCTATCTATGGCCAAGGCACGCACATCATCCCAACGCTGACTGGTTACATGATTTTTGAGAACATTCCTCATCATACAAAAGTTCTGGTATACAATTCAGGCATTTAGCAGATGCTCTTAATCCAGAACGTTCATAGCTACTGCAGTCAGTACTGCTGTATGGGGCCGAGACATGGACCCTCACAGTATACAACAGGAAAAAGCCCTGGATGGAGTCTACACAAGAATGCTACGAATGTCACATGGACGGATCGCATCATAAATGTGGACCTCTATGGGGACCTATACACCACGGGTCACGGACAAGGTCAGAGAGAGAAGGATGAGGCTGGCAGGGCACTGCGTCAGGGACACAGAACTAGAGGCTGGCAGGGCACTGGGTCAGGCACCCAGAACTAGAGGCTGGCAGGGCACTGCGTCAGGGACACAGAACTAGAGGCTGGCAGGGCACTGGGTCAGGCACCCAGAACTAGAGGCTGGCAGGGCACTGTGTCAGGCACCCAGAACTAGAGGCTGGCAGGGCACTGTGTCAGGCACCCAGAACTAGAGGCTGGCAGGGCACTGGGTCAGGCACCCAGAACTAGAGGCTGGCAGGGCACTGTGTCAGGCACCCAGAACTAGAGGCTGGCAGGGCACTGGGTCAGGCACCCAGAACTAGAGGCTGGCAGGGCACTGTGTCAGGCACCCAGAACATGAGGCTGGCAGGGCACTGCGTCAGGCACCCAGAACTAGAGGCTGGCAGGGCACTGTGTCAGGCACCCAGAACATGAGGCAAGTAAATTGTCCCTATGGGAGCCAACCCGGGGCAAAGCCAGGAGGGGAAAGAAGTGTACCACCTAATGTAGACGTGCTGCGGCGCGACAGCTTGGCTGACAACACTGCAGAGCTCAAGAACCTGATGTTGCATAGGGGACATAGGGACATATTTACCGTTAATACTGTTAGTCATAGCCAATGATTGGATGACCGGGTCAGAGGTCACTATAGAGATATTTGCATCTTTCCGTCGGTCGTCAGATGACCGTTTCGGGAATGAGACAAAAAACGAAACAATTCCCCGTGAATTCAAGGCTTCATGGTGGGGGGATTTATGGAAAACAAGTCATGTTTTGAGGGAACTACTCCTTTAAAGGGCCACTTCACCCCTTTTGCAACCGGTGAGGTGTCCACCGGAGCGGTGGTCACCTCACCACCGGAGCGGGTGACCACCGCGGTCTAATTCAGGTCTCGGAAATGTACGTTTTTTATTTAATGCATAATTATACACGACCATTCATTTTGAATGCTTGTGTATTGGGGCGGACGCGTGGTGAGCATACAACTTCATGATTAGGGTGGGGGGGGGGGGGGGGGCAGTGTTCATCTGCTGATGGCCCTCTGGAGGTTGGGGTTGTTTACAAACATTCAGGGATCTGTTTGCAAACACTCTGGCTTTTTTTGTTTGTTTGTTGTATTTAGGTTTGTTTACAAATATTTTGGGTTTGTTTACAAATATTTTGGGTTTGTTTACAAACAGTTCAGGTTTGTTTACAAATTGTGTTTGTTTACAAACATTTTGGATTTGTTTACAAACAAATGGCCAAATAGGCCTAAACTTTTTGGAAGGTCTTGGAAGACCGATACTGCTGCGCTGCTGTCTCACCCTCCTCCACCCCAGCTACCACCTGTCTCACCCTCCTCCACCCCAGCTACCCCTTCAAGGACCTCTGGGGGGCCCCCAGCCCCCACGTGAGAATCCGTATAGTGTGCTTTTCGAGACCTATTTTCGCCCTTATCCCTAAAACTTATTTTGCCTTTTGTTCAATTAGAACAGTGGATTTCAGTGGATTTCAGGCCCATTGTGAATTTGAGCATTTGAGCCATGCACGGACCACCATTTGATGAGATGTATAGCCTCTCGGACCAAAACTACAGAATATGTTGTTATTAATTATTTAATGTAAAAATACATGCACTAACAAACATAACGTAACATGAATGGATGCTTACTAAATTCTGGGGAATTAAAGTCAACTTGGTTTTGCATCCATGCACGTGTTTTGACTTGAATTTACATGTATAAATACTTAGTTCCTGATTAAAGTTGTTGTTAAATGTGTGCATTTTTTAGCTACTCCATCATTAGTACATGACCGAGATCCACACGGGAATGCCCCTGGGGGTTTATTAAACCCTAAGTATGGATTTTAACCCGTTCTAGGCGAGAACCTCTTTTGGTGTTTTAAGCATTATGTTATACTTTAGCTATTGAAAAATAGCAGATCTACAAGCTCATAGCTCGGCACCGAGTGCCGCGCTACGAGCTTGTAGGTCTGCTATTTTAGAAAAATCGTGAAAATGTGTCGCAAATCTTTGAATATATATTATTCTTTCAGAGCAAACAATTTTAACTCAAATCTTTGCTCCTGGGGGGAGGTCCCTGGAACAACATATTTTCAGACGGGATCGGCGGCCGATTACATATATGTTTGGGGGTCCTTGACATGGAAATGAACGACATAGACATAGAAACACAACCGTCAGGATTTAGAAGACATCTGTAGAATTATTCCCAGGTCAAAATGGCTTAAGACACTATATAATGTGCATGAATTCAGCTCAGACAGACAGAAAAGACACATAGAATTCGAAGGACTGCCTAACAGAAAATACGCAACTCTCTGAAACGGTGCAGATAAAACACACACACAAACACATACGGAGAAGGGATTTTCGAGAAGCACAACATTATCTTCCCAATAGCAGACGTACTCCTACTCCTCTCTCTAGGTATTTATTCCCCCCGGGGAGGGGGAGGTATAAGGAAGAAAATATGCAGTTGGCGGCTTCGCCTTCGCTGGCGTTCTCATCAGCAGTGGCAGTAAAGATTTCCCCGAGTCGTCGCGTATACTGTTAACCCATTTAGGTCTGACGTCGAAATTAAATAAAAAAATGTCTTCTAAATCCTGACAGTTTCCTGTCAGGAATACCTCATGTAGTTGTAGTTCTCAAACTATTTCATGTCAAGAACCCCCAAAAATGTAATTGGCCGCCAACCCCCATCTGCAAATATGTTGTTCCAGGGACTCCCCAGAAGCAAAGATTTGAGTTAAAAAGCGTTCACTCTGAAAGAATATAGATTATATATTCAAAGATTTGCGCCACATTTTCACGATTTTTCAGAAATAGCAGATCTACAAGCTCGTAGCGCGGCACTCGGTGCCCGGCTATGAGCTTGGTAGATCTGCTATTTTCCAATAGCTAAAGTATAACATGATGCTTAAAAAACACCAAAAGGGGTTCCCGCCCAGAATGGATTAAGCTTCTTGGATTGTGCAACCGCACATAAGCCTCCGCCACAGAGTAAGCCGCTATCGCTACAATAGCGTTAGCCGCGGATGCGTTGAAGAGTCTAACAATGGTAATCCTTGTAATAAAATCAGATGATACATGGGGATCCGTGTTGACATTTAGGGACGAGCATTTGACTTTAACCCAGTGAGACCTGCGGAGTGCATGCGGACCCCGAGTGATTCTACACATGTCTTCGAAAATCCTGGCAGTATTCTGAAAAATCTAAAACCTATGTTTGTATGTGAGATTGCGAGTGTTTCTCAATCTTTTTAACGTCATCCTCCCTCGGAATATGTATTATTTGGCCGCAAACCCTCGTCTCAAAATATTTTGTTCTTGGAGTTGAGCTTTGGAGTTAAAAAAAGTTGGCTGTGAAAGAATACATATCCAAAGATTTGCGCCACCATTTTTAACGATTGTTCAAAAACCGCGTTACAAGCTTGTAGATCTGCTATTTTTCAACAGCTAAAGTTTTAAAATAACAGTTAAACGCTATGAGGCGACGCATATGCGTCCTCCTCAGGTCCCAATGGCTTAAATGAGTTCAGTATCTATATTATTGAATGTCACAATATCCAAACGCACTTTTCCTATGTCTTAATAACCATGACCTTTTCCCGTTGCCATTTCGCCCCGATGCAAGAATCAATCTGCAAGCACTAATAAGATGCTGTTATAATGATTTCTTTGTGTGTGTGTTTGTGTGTGTGCGGGGGGGGGGGGGGGGGGGGGGGGGATAAGGCTATACAGTAAGACTGAGGAGGCTGCAAAGAGCAAATGTTGTCTTTGTGTGCCTCGCTCTGACCTCCTATCATTAGCCATGAACGGAGACATTTTGTGCTGACGTTATACAATGATGTATGATTAGGGGACACACACACAGGCAAACGCACGCACGCAACGCACGCATGTACGCACGAATGCAACGCACGCAAACGCACGTACACACAAAGACACATATACCTATACTGCCTTTCCTTCTGCACACCTGCTTACCATTTTATGCCCTGAGCATGAGGTGAATTTATATGGTGCTATTACGAGGGCCAGTGGTCCGTTAACCCACTGAGACCGGGGGGAATGCATCTGTGTCACATAATATACTATAGCGTTTTAACCACTTTAAACCGTTATTCGAAACTTTAGCTGAAAGAATAGTAGATCTACGAGCTCGTAGTGCGGCACCGAGTGCCGTGCAATACAAGCTTGTAGATCTGCTGTGTTTTTGACAAATCGTGGAAATGTGGCGCGAATCTTTGAATATATATGCTTTCACAGAGAACGTTTTTTTAACTCAAATATTTGCTCCCGGGGAGGCGGGTCCATGGAACAACATATTTTCAGTTAGGGGTCCGTCCCAACATTTTTGGGTCCTTGACATGAAATCTTTCGAGCACCACTGATCTAGAAACATAGGGTATTTCCAGAAAACCGTCATGCTTCGGAAGACATAATTTTCTAGAATGTGCAGGTCTCAGGTCTAAATGTGTTAATGAGTGTTGGTCCATGGACCAGGGAATGCTGATTTGGCTGCTTTTTTAGACACAAACAGGATAAATCAGGCGTTGATGCTGCATGCTGCTCGCTGTGACTCGCTGTGAGTTGTTCCACTGGGTGACGGGTCCCCATACTTTCCTCTCTCTCTCGGGCGCCCCGAACACTCCTCTCTCTTTTATTATGTAGGGGAGACGGATTACAGGTTGCACATTTGGCTGGCAAGTGTCACCACGCCACGCGACCGTGACAAGGCCCTGACAGCTATCCGCTATAATTGTACACTTGAGCTTTTCCCCCGTGGCGCCCGAGGAAGGAATACCATCACGTTGTCTCTACCTACAGTACCACCCCACTGGTTACCCCAAACGCTGGGGCGAGACCCATGTGTGGGTCGCGGACAAGCACGCACACAAGACCGCAAACACATCCACAGGGAAACGTGCTCAAACAGACAAACACGTAATGCAAATGTGCATGCACAAACAAATTGTGGACGACACTCGCAACCTCGCACACACACACACACACACACACACACACACACACACACACACACACACGCACGCACGTACACGCAAACATACACACACGTACAGGCACACACACACACACACACACACACACTGAAAATGCATATATAGTAATATGGTTCCATTTGCACGATCTCAGAGTTATAACGTCGGACAGAGGATCTTACTGTGAGTACTGTGAACCTTTTTCTGTCACTTTAGCAACTATAACACCAGTTCTGACAGACATGGATCTGTCTGGCAGTGCTATACTCTCTAACTAACACCAGTTCTGACAGACACGGGTCTGTTTGGCAGTGCTACTCTCATCAATGATCATCATTAGCATAACCCATATAGACCGGAGTCCAGATTCTATACAAAATGTCTTCCAAATGCTGACAGTTTTCTGAATAAACTCATCAGTAGTGCTCAAACGTTTTCATGACAAGGAGCAACAGAAATATCTGTATTTGGCCGCGGACCCTGAAAATATGTTGTTCCATGAGGGACCCCCGCGCAAAAGCAAATATTTGAGTTTAAAGCGTTCGCTATGAAAATAGCAGATCTACAAGCTCGTAACGGCACTCGGTGGCGCGCTATGCATGAGATTGTAGATCTGCTATTTTTGAGTCGTCAGGTCGAAATGGGATAAATGATGTAGACTTATAACTTATTACAATACCACTAAAGGCCAAATGGACAATCAACACGCTGAAGCTTAAAAAAGAACAAGAAAAGAGGAAGAAACAAGAAAGACATTGCAATTACCGCTGACAGCTGATGGTAGAAAAACAATGTGCCTTTTTATCGCCCCTGGAGAGCCAAGTCCACGAGAGCTCTCAAACACAAATGGTGAATATACACCAGGCAGTCAGTGTTAAGATACAATCTAAACATGTTTTTAGACCGTTAATATCGACTCAGCTTGTTTACTGCCTTACCTTGAGCTTTCTTGCACACACACACACACACACACACACACACACACACACACACACACACACACAATAGTACTGTAAACCGAAAACCATCATGCTTGCAGACCCACTTGGGAACTGCATGTACAAGAAATTATACCATACTGCAGGGCATTTTTCTTTGCCTAACTGTGCAACAAACTTGGACTGTATCATGGGCATTTCTCAGTTCGTCAGACATTTAGAATATTAGAAATATTGTAGAAACCATATTTGCCAAGCTGTTGATTTTTCTATTAGTTTGCATAACTGCAAAGCGTCATGCTATGATGGTCTCGGGATAATGGCGACAAAACAAAACAAATGGCTTAGGTTAGGTGTCTCGAATGGAACGGAATGACTGGAGGAAAACAAATGTAATTATTCTAAAATAAATATTATCAATGTGTGTGGGGAAAAAAAAACATGTTTTTGCTTGGCACATTGCCTGAAAATGAAACATCGCCGGAAAGGAGCTAGCTTAGGTGGTTCGGGGCATCTGGTTAGGATGCCTCTCGGGCGTCTCCCTATAGGAGGAGACCCCCGGGGCAGACCAAGGATCACGTCCCACTGGGAGGAGACCCCCGGGGCAGACCAAGGACCACGTCCCACTGGGAGGAGAACCCCTGGGCAGACCAAGGACCACGTCCCACTGGGAGGAGACCCCCGGGGCAGACCAAGGATCACGTCCCACTGGGAGGAGACCCCAGGGCAGACCAAGGACCATGTCCCACTGGGAGGAGACCCCCGGGGCAGACCAAGGACCACGTCCCACTGGGAGGAGACCCCGGGGCAGACCTAGGACCACGTCCCACTGGGAGGAGGGTAACAAGAACACTCGGCGGATTTACCCTTTTTGCCGACTTCTCAAGACAAGTCGGCAAACCGTGGAGAATATTCGGCAGAATCTGAAGAAGAGTCGTCGCGCGGCGAATCTTCTTAAGATTCTGCCGAATATTCTCCACGTTTCGGGGCACTTTCAGCAGCTGCAGCTGCAAGTTTCTGAATGTTAGCTACTGTGCTAACGACGATAACCAAAACAAACCCAAACCAGAAAAATAGCTGTCTACTTCCTGACTGAATTACATCTGAATAGCAACGCTTATTCTCCACGTTTCGGGGCACTTTCAGCAGCTGCAAGTTTCTGAATGTTAGCTACTGTGCTAACGACGATAACCAAAACAAACCCAAACCAGAAAAATAGCTGTCTACTTCCTGACTGAATTACATCTGAATAGCAACGCTAACAATGCAGAAGACGCTAACACTGAGGAGCTAAGCTAAAGTAACGTCCTAGCGACGTCCAAACGACACGGGGCGAGATAAGAATATTCAGAATGATTCCTATTTGTTTTTTTGGCATTTCGCTTTTCGCTTGCCGTATGCTAATGCTCTGTGCAACTATTAGCTTGTCATTGACTCCCATGAATGACTCGTATCTCCTCATCCAGGGCGCTCTCCGTGGTGATAAATGGATCGATATGCTGGCGCTTCATTTCTGCTCCTCATCCGTCTGTCCCGCAAAATATGAACGCTTTTTGGAGCGTATATAAATATATTAAGATGATCGGAGATTGTGAGGTCACTTTGTGCGCGCGCGCACACCCACACACACACACACACCGCCTCCTGGCGCACACACACACACACACACACACACACACACACACACACACACACACACACACACACTGTGAAGGCCGTAGTACTGTAAATATGACATGAATATGAATGCAAAGTAGCGGTCCATGCTTTTGCATGCTTTTATTGATCTGCTGTCTGATCAGCGTGCATGATCATCATGCAGTAGCTAGATGCGCGCTCCAGCGCCGAGATTTCTTCCCGTTTCGGCGACTCTTCGTCACTTTCCGTCCGAGTTCTCAGACAGAACTCGGACCGGAAAGTGACGAAGAGTCGGCGAAAGGGGAAGAAATCTCGGCAAAGATGAAGAACAGTCGGCGACCCGAGTTCTCCAGTATTCGGGAGGAGACCCCCGGGGCAGACCAATTAAGGATCACGTCCCACTGGGAGGAGACCCCAGGGCAGACCAAGGATCACGGCACAGATGGAGGAAACACATCGACTCACTGGCCCTCGAACGTCTCGGGATCCCCCAGGAGGAAGTCACTAATGTTGCTCAGGAGAGGGAAGTCTGGAGCACTCTGGTGGAGCTGTTGCCCCCGCGACCCGACTACGGATAAGCGGTTGAAGATGGATGGACATTGCCTGAAACTTTAATATACGAATACCGCTATAATGAATTAATTGCTATCAAAAAATAATTTCTTCAACTTATAACAGGAACACCTCAGGAATGCGTACCGAGTCCTCTCTCCTCTAAGGCGAGGACAGGAGTCCGTCCGCCTGTCCAAATCCATTTCTACATGGCCAAAATCCATACAATGAGAAAAAAAGAGGACAAAAACAAGACCTGAGAACTATTAGTGGACAGCTGATATATACTGTAGACACTTCAGGGAATATATACCAATTTTAACAACTCTCCGCTGTGAATTGGCTCATTGGCTGAGTATCACATGCCAATATCTGCCAATTGTATACACAATCTAAAAACAGTCCCATGTTGTGTGTGAGGAATCTGTTTGGTCACCAAGGTTTTTAAAAGGACGGTATAAAGGGTTTTATTCTGCTCTGTGTGGAGTTGTATAACAAAGCAAAAAGGTGGAGGAGTTCACATATAGGCTGCTCAGGGAATGGAATGGGAGACGAGGATTGAGGCACTTTATCAAACTGTGTGCTGCATGCGCACACACACACACACACACACACACACACGCACACACACACACACACACACACACGTACGTGTTGGAGTTGAGCTGCAGACTGTTAAAGTGTCACCTATAGCTCAAGGCTCAGCCTCACAGGAGACCATGCAGTCTCACTGCCATATAGAGTCCAGTCCTGGTTTACCTGCATGTCTCTGTTTAATGAGACCATGCAGTCTCACTGAGTCCAGTCCTGGTTTACCTGCATGTCTCTGTTTAATGAGACCATGCAGTCTCACTGCCATATAGAGTCCAGTCCTGGTTTACCTGCATGTCTCTGTTTAATGAGACCATGCGGTCTCACTGCCATATAGAGTCCAGTCCTGGTTTACCTGCATGTCTCTGTTTAATGAGACCATGCAGTCTCACTGAGTCCAGTCCTGGTTTACCTGCATGTCTCTGTTTAATGAGACCATGCAGTCTCACTGCCATAATAGAGTCCAGTCCTGGTTTACCTGCATGTCTCTGTTTAATGAGTAGCCTGGGAAGCATTCCTTTTTGGGGTTTATGATGTGGTCATGTGGATGGTTACTTACGTCATGTTGTATATACAGGAATAAGAAATATAGTCAAAATGATTTCCCCTGGTCATAATTTTAGGGCCTATACCCAGATAGAATCCTTGATGCGGTGTATATAGTTTCGCTGATTTTTTTTAAAATACAAAGTAAACTACTTTCCAGAGACTATTTAGCTGGTTAGGATGGTAACCGGATGATAAGAGTGGCCAGATGGTAAGTGTCTTTGAGCAAGGCACTGAACCCCTAATTGCTCCCGATGTGCTGGTTGGTGCCTTGCATGGTTTCCGCCGCCATCAGTGTATGAATGTGTGTGTGAATGGGTGAATGTAATGCACAATCTATGTAAAGCACCTTGGATAAAGGCACTATATAAATGCACCATTTATCATTTACGTCTCAAACTCAATTTTTAATATAGGCTTCAGAGGGTCCAAAACATGGAATGCTCTGCCTGTATAGGCCTAAATCTATGAGGAAATTGTCATATCATCAATTCAAGAACGGTCTAAAATCACTTCTCTTAAACACCACATACAGTATACTTCCCTTACGGTCTGCCAATTTAACCTGTTTTGTGACTTTGATTTTCTTCTGCTGTTTTCTTCTTGTTATTTTGTCCATATTTTATTTTATTTCCTCTGTGTGTGTCTCTCTTATTCCAGCCCGGCCAATCACTATAAACTGCAAAAAAAGGCTAGCTGGGCAACACGCAGTTATTAATATAATATCCCATGACTTCCCAGACAGAATTACAGTACATGATTCCTTTGATCCCATCGGTGTGCCCACAGCGGGGGGGGGGGAATGATGTATGAAACCCTGTACTGTATGTGTGCAGAGAACAACAAGGAAATAATACTGTACTCTCTCTCTTCTCTCTGTTTATCTGTTTTGATATCTCTGGGTTTTGGGAGAGATGCTGTTGTTGAGAGATAATGGTCAAAAATAACGGATAAAATGTAGGTTTATGAGGGATTAGCCGCCCGATACAACATGCCATACACATGTTTGTCTGTACACGCACGTGTGTGTGTGTGTGTGTGTGTGTGTGTGTGTGTGCGCGCGCAAAGTGCAGACATGTGCACGCAAGCACCCAAACCAGATTCCCTAAGTTTAGGAATGCATTAGTGGCATTTACAGCAGCTTTGAGGCTTACTGCAGAGCTCTCTCTCTCTCTCTCTCTCTCTCTCTCTCTCTCTCTCTCTCTCTCTCTCTCTCTCCATCTCCCTCTCCCTCTCTCTCTCCCTCCATCCATGTGGGGTGCTCTCACAATTTAAAGAGTAAAATGAGACTTTCATTACAGAGAACCAGGAATAATAAGACAAAATACATAGTTTTTAGTTAGAGGCAGCGGGAGGGGGCTAATTGTTTAGGGTGTATTGAGAGAGAGAGAGAGAGAGAGAGAGAGAGAGAGAGAGAGAGAGAGAGAGAGAGAGAGAGAGAGAGAGAGAGAAACATTAAAACGAGACGAGAGGGAAGAGCAGAGGAATTATGTAAAGTAGAATTTAATTGTTTTTGTGTGGGGTTTTTTTATCCCCCAGTGAGCAACAACAGTGCAATTTCATATGCGGTATAGGCTATATATAAATCCATAATTGATCTATATCTAAGTAAAAAGAAAAAGAAAAGCAAGCTTAAAAACTAAAAACAAACAAATAACATGTTTCTTTTTCAGCACTGATTCACACAATGTGACAGTCCGTGCACAGCAGCAGACGTCAAACTGTTCGTATATATACAGCCCAAAGCGGCTCTTTGACTTTCTTGCCAATTTCTACCCCTTTATCTCATTTTGCACGGGAACCCCTTTTGGTGTTTTAAGGCATTATGTCATGCTTTAGCTATTGAAAAAGAGCAGATCTACAAGCTCATAGTGCGGCACTACGAGCTTGTAGGTCTGCTATTTTGAAAAATCGTGAAAATGTAGTGCAAATCTTTGAATATATATTCTTTCAGTGCGAATGTTTTTAACTCAAATCTTTGCTTCTGGGGGGTTCCTATGAACAACATATATTCAGATGAGGGTCGGCGGTCAAATACAGATATTTTTGGACGACCGACTTATAGAAACATGAGGTCAGGATTTAGAATGTATTTGTATAGAATCGTCCTCACGTGGAAATGGGTTATAACTCCTCAGTCAGTATGTGCTCTCGTTAAAAACAGAAAGAAGACTGTTCGTTTTGTCTCAGTCTAAATGGGTTATAACTCCTCAGTCAGTATGTGCTCTCGTTAAAAACAGAAAGAAGACTGTTCGTTTTGTCTCAGTCTACCGAGAGAAAAATACCTTTCAAATATTCTAATGTTTCGAAATGGCTTTTTTGCTTTTTTAGCCGAGGCGGTTCTTCAGTTAACACAACCTGACAGTTCACGGGCTGCAGATCTCAAACCGTTCATTTTGGCCTCCAGCGGTTCTTTGGACGAGGTGGGGAGCCCATTACCTCTCAGTGTTCTCATTAAAATAAGAATTGTTTTCTCTCAATAATAGATCAGACTAAGAAAGATAAATTCAAAATGGTCTTTTGTCACAGTTATGATGTCAGGGCCATTGCATGGTTCCCAAAGTAGGGTTTTGGGGACCCCCAGGGGTCCTTGAGGGAGTTCCAGGGGGTCCCCATGCAGCTAAATTATAGTTTGGAACCAAATTAACCCTTATGGGTCTGTATAACTGAATAAATGTGTACACTCTCAGAGTTAAATGAACATTTATTTTACAATATAAACGGGGGGGTCCCAGAGATAGAAATGCCATTAAATGGGGGTTCGACTCCGTAGAGACTAATGCATGTCAAACTGGGGGTCCTTGAACTGAAATGGGTTGAGAATCACTGCTAGAACCCTACAAACCTCAGCGGTATATCCTGGCTATAGCCCTGAATCTGAAACCCTATTGCATTGTGTGTATAGTCATAGCACTTCATAGTACATATGCATAGCATAGTATAGTATATATGTATCCCACTGTTACGTTCTTAGCTTATGCATGTTTAATTATAACTACATTTTTATGTATGTGATGTATTGCCATGCTTTTTGTTTTTGCTTAATGTAAGTCGCTCTGGATTAAGAGTGTCTGCTAAATGCCTAAATTGTATTTTGATTTGCTGGTATGAAACCAATCGCCGACGACATGCCGCTTTGGCAACGCCCATCCCAGAAACGGTTGCCGTGGGGATGGGCTGTCAGTCTGTCATAATGAAGGGAAACCAGATGAGAGTTCAGGCCGAGTGTCAGGCTACACGTCCGTGGTCCGTCAAACACATATCAGTGTTTATATCGAGTGTCAGGCTGTACGTCCGTGGTCCGTCAAACACATATCAGAGTTTATATCGAGTGTCAGGCTACGTCCGTGTGGTCCGTCAAACACATATCAGAGTTTATATCGAGTGTCAGGCTGTACGTCCGTGTGGTCCGTCAAACACATATCAGAGTTTATATCGAGTGTCAGGCTGTACGTCTGTGGTCCGTCAAACACATATCAGAGTTTATATCGAGTGTCAGGCTGTACGTCTGTGGTCCGTCAAACACATATCAGAGTTTATATCGAGTGTCAGGCTGTACGTCTGTGTGGTCCGTCAAACACACATCAGTGTTTATATCGAGTGTCAGGCTACGTCCGTGGTCCGTCAAACACATATCAGAGTTTATATCGAGTGTCAGGCTACGTCCGTGGTCCGTCAAACACATATCAGAGTTTATATCGAGTGTCAGGCTGTACGTCTGTGGTCCGTCAAACACATATCAGTGTTTATATCGAGTGTCAGGCTACGTCCGTGTGGTCCGTCAAACACATATCAGAGTTTATATCGAGTGTCAGGCTGTACGTCTGTGGTCCGTCAAACACATATCAGAGTTTATATCCAGTGTCAGGCTGTACGTCCGTGGTCCGTCAAACACATATCAGAGTTTATATCGAGTGTCAGGCTACGTCCGTGGTCCGTCAAACACATACCAGTGTTTATATCGAGTGTCAGGCTGTACGTCCGTGGTCCGTCAAACACATACCAGTGTTTATATCGAGTGTCAGGCTGTACGTCCGTGGTCCGTCAAACACATACCAGTGTTTATATCGAGTGTCAGGCTGTACGTCCGTGGTCCGTCAAACACATATCAATTTGGGGGTGAAAATGTTTGATAACAACCGGCTTCAGTGTGATCAAACCTGCAGCAACAAAAAATGTATTTATTGGAAAGGCAATCCCTTCGGCAGATATCTCGCACACACGCTCCCCCACACACACACACACACACACACACACACACACACACACACACACACACACACACACTCTCTCTCTCTCTCGCTCTCTCCTCGCTTTCATGTCCTGTCTCAAGTGACAGATTAAACACTTTGCCTTTATAATGGAAATTTTCCTGTGTGTCACAAACAGCCTCTTTCCGCTTGATATAGGACACACGCATGCACATGCACTCTCACTCACACACACACACACACACACACACACACACACACGCACGCACGCACACGCACGCGCGCTTATAGCTAAGCGGCAGAGCTTAACAAACAGTGGATCTTCTTAAATCTACACTAATCCATTATCCTTTGGGTGTGCTAGCTGTCTCCATCTCCTGACAGTGGGAGGGGCGACAGCATAGCGGGCCTGTTGGGGATGCTGATGTGTTTTTTGTGTCTGTATGATTGTGAAGGTGCACAATTATGATCCTCATGGGGATATTTCTATATATCCTCATGGGTTTCCGCCCCTCATGGGTATACCACCTTTGTTAAATTGACGTACACACACGCGTATACACACATACACACTCCTCTCTCTCTCTCAGTCGCTCTAATTAATAATATTAGTCTCATGTCCTGCAGCTGTGTAGTTTCTCCCGGCGGATCCTGCTGGGAGCTGCCTCCTAATGCCATAGAAAGCAGAGGTGAGTTCCAGGCTAGGGGCGGCGGTGGCTCAGGGGTAGAGTGACTGGATGGGAACCGTAGGGTTCCCAGTTCGATCCCTGTGGTGCTCCCCCTAGAGTTAGTGTCAAAGTGTCCTTGAGCAAGACTCTTAACCCCTAATTGCTCCTGATGTGCAGGTTGGTACCTTGCATGGTTTCCTCTGGCACTGGTGTGTGAACGTGTGTGAATGGGTGAATGTAATGCACAATCTGTGTAAAGGTGTATGGATGTGGGTGTGTGAATGTGTGAATGTAATGCACAATCTATATGTAAAGGTGTGTGAATGTGTGAATGTAATGCACAATTTATGTAAAGCGCCTTGGATATATAGGTGCTATGTAAATGCACCATTTACCATGTATCTGAATATTTGTGGTGTATCCCTGAACAACATACATCAAAGACAAAGTCACAAAGTCTCAGTGATATCACAGCTACCACTTCAGTCGGTGTGCCTTTTTGCATTTTGGTCACCGGCATTCACTAGCTGTTTTTTTTTGGTTTGTTTGTTTTTTAATCCCCACTAGACTAGACTACAGTGTCAGGGCTCTAAAGTGGGCCATATCTGCCAAGTACTCACTGTTACATCAGTGTCATCACAGGCAAACAATAATGTCCAAGAGACTGTTGGCAGTATATTTATGCTCAATAAGAACCGAAGGCGTAAAAAGTACAGTCACATTTCTTAAATTCAGTCACGTGGGAGAGACTTGGAGTAGAGCCGCTGCTCCTTCGCCTGGAAAGGAGCTAGCTTAGGTGGTTCGGGTAATCTGGTTAGGATGCCTCTCGGGCGTCTCCCTAGGGAGGTCCTCGAGGGACGTCCCACTGGGAGGAGACCCCAGGGCAGACCAAGGCGCAAATGTAGGGATTCACTGGCCTTGGAACGTCTCGGGATCCCCCAGGAGGAAGTCACTAATGTTGCTCTGGAGAGGGAAGTCTGGAGCTCTCTGGTGGAGCTGTTTCCCCCGCGACCCGACTACGGATAAGCGTTTGAAGATGGATGGATGGATGGATGGATTGATCAATACTGCAATGTAGAAATACTCCGTTACAAGTAAAAGACCAGAATTCAACATGTACTTGAGTGAAAGTACAAGAGTATTGGAATCAAATAATTCAATTACAGCACCAAAGTAGAAAGTAGGATACTCATTATGCAGAATGTCCCATTTCAAGTTGTCAGATGTAGAAAAAATGTTTGAAAAACAGCAGATCTACAAGCTCACAATGTGAGCAATGTGGGGGCAGCGGTGGCCGAACGGTTTGCGGAGCGGTCTTGATATCGGAAGGTTGCTAGTTCGTATCCCCGGATCGGTACGTTAAAATTATACCACCGTTGAAGTGCCCTTGAGCAAGGCATTGAAGCTCTACCATGAAATGTTCTATGAGCAGGGCCTGGCTGTAAACAAGTTCTTGAGCTTAGTCCAGTTACCCTGGGTAAACATAGTACATTTATTTCTTTCTTTCTTTCTTCTGTTGCGATGCAACGCATAGCAACCGGATCAATGTTAAAAGTACAGTATGTTTTTAGTTCTTAAATAAAAAAATCTAAATCCACAAACTAACTATAGGAACTAAAGCTATCAAATAAATGTAGTGGAGTAAAAGTACAATATTTGTCTTGGAGATGTAGTGGAGTAGAAGTAAAACGTACTGGAAATGGTAAATACTCAAGCAAAGTGCAAACACCTCAAAATTGTAAAAGTACAGTATAGAGTATATGTACTTAGTTACTTTACACCACTGTCACTGTCTGAGAGGAGGCAAAGGCAAACAGTATGTCCCCGAGACTTTTGGCAGTATGCTCGATAAGAACCTCCGCGTCCTCTCTTTTTTTTTGTCTCTCCACGCCCACTCGACTGCCAAGGCAGAGCCACACGTACAACTCCCGGGAACAAACAATGCCGCTCCACTCACTGTACTTTAGGTGCTGGCGCCGGTTTCTATTGTGAACTCACTATAAAACCCTCAGCGGTAAATCCGCCGCAGACGCCCGCAATTCATTCCCTGCACTCTCACACAGCATAGGTAGAGGAACTTTGTCACTGAGTGTCGCCAAGTCGCTGTCACCTATACAGCAGGAGTAACTTTGAAGATGCAGAGGGCCACGATAGTTCCACACTCACTCCAGAGGGCCACTATAGTTCCACACTCACTCCAGAGGGCCACGATAGTTCCACACTCACTCCAGAGGGCCACGATAGTTCCACACTCACTCCAGAGGGCCACGATAGTTCCACACTCACTCCAGAGGGCCACGATAGTTCCACACTCACTCCAGAGGGCCACTGTAGTTCCATATTCACTCCAGAGGACCACTATAGTTCCACACTCACTCCAAAGGGCCACGATAGTTCCACACTCACTCCAGAGGGCCACTGTAGTTCAACACTCACTCCAGAGGGCCACTGTAGTTCCACACTGACTCCAGAGGGCCACTATATTCCCACACTCACTCCAAAAGGGCCACTATAGTTCCACACTCTCTCCAGAGGGCCACTATAGTTCCACACTCACTCCAGAGGGCCACGATAGTTCTACACTCACCCCAGAGGGCCACTGTAGTTCCACACTCACTCCAGAGGGCCACGATAGTTCCACACTCACTCCAGAGGGCCACTGTAGTTCCACACTCACTCCAGAGGGCCACTATAGTTCCACACTCACTCCAGAGGGCCACTATAGTTCCACACTCACTCCAAAGGACCACTATAGTTCCACACTCACTCCAGAGGGCCACTATAGTTCCACACTCACTCCAGAGGGCCACTATATTCCCACACTCACTCCAAAGGACCACTAGTTCCACACTCCAGAGGGCTACTATAGTTCCACACTCACTCCAGAGGGCCACATTGCATATAAATGTAGCAAAAATAGCTGATCTACAAGCTCACAACACGTCGCAGTGCGACATGTTTTGAACTTGTAGAAGAGCTATTTTTGCGATATTTGAATTGTAATCATAAAAAGTTATTTTTAAATTTAATTTCAAATATCTTTCAAATGCCTTTAGTTATTATGTTAACTTCATGAACTAAATACAATCTACATTAGGTTTAGGTGGGGGCCGCCAGTATGACGCCATGTATGACGTACACTATAATACTATTACACTGTACGTCGTACAGTATAAAGCCGGCCAACGCCTGGATTAACTGTCACTGCAGCTATACATTGTGGGCATCGTACACAGGCATTATATGTGCCTGTGCTATATTTGTGCAATATTTCACCTATACTGTAGTATATAGTAGGCTACGATAAATTAGTTTCAAATTTAGGCTTAAAGTAGTTGCTCAATATCGATTATTTTCAGGTTTATGACAGCTATAACCTATGCTGTGCCACCGCGCCTTGCCTTTACCTATAGAACTGCAGTTCTGTTTGCATGTGGCTCAGGGGGTAGAGCAGGTCGTCCAGTGATCCGTGCATGGGTCGGCGGTTCGAGTCCCGGCTCCTCCTGTCCACATGTCGAGGTGTCCTCGACATGTGGCAGCGGTGGCCGAACGGTTTGCGGAGCGGTCTTGATATCGGAAGGTCGCTATATTTCGTATCCCCGGACCGGCACGTTAAAATTACCACCGCTGAAGTGCCCTTGAGCAAGGCATTGAACCTCTACCATGAAATGTTCTATATGAGCAGGGCCTGGCTGTAAACACGTTCTTGAGCTTAGTCCAGTTACCCTGGGTAAACATAGTACCTTTCCTTTCCTTTGGAAAAGACACTGAACCACAATGTGGGCCTTGCCTCCATGTGGTTGCCACTGTTGGTGTGTGAATGTGGGAAGTCAGTCATCCTCCAGTATGAATGAATGAATGAATGAATGAATGAATGAATGAATGAATGAATGAATGAATGAACCATTGTAAGCGCTTTGAGTAAGCGCTATACAATGCATAGAAAAGCGCTATAAGAATTAAATCCATTACTAGTATGGTATTATACATTGTATAACAACATAATGGTATGGATATACAATGGCTTTGTATGGGTGGTATTGTTATGCAGTGTCGATATTATTGGTATATAGTATATACGGTGTGATATAATAGCCTACTAGGCCTAGATAAGATTATTATAGTAGCAGTTTAACAATTGGGAGGATAATTGTGTTATAGTGTTTGAGTAATCTATAGCCGTCTCTCACATCATTTTCATATTTCATATAATCAGTTTTGAATATATGATGGGCTATACTATTGACAGAGTCATTCACTACTGCAGTACACCATAAATAAATATGTATTTTACACCATTGACCATTTTTTTATCCAGTGCTTTGATAATGTTATTATTGTCTGCACAGAGATTAAAATAGGGTGCATTTTGCATCCCAAAATGCAGTTTATAGTTGAGGGACGCAATAAAACAATGACCTCTGCATCCACGGGATGCACTACTGTACTACTGTACTGTTTTTTTATTCTAGTTTATTTTGATAGCATTAGTTATAATAATAATTTCTTCTTCCGTTTTCTACATGATTATAACAATATAAAATTAAATGGGAGTTAAATGCTGCAATTTGTAAAAATGGCAAAATATGACTCCTAACGTCGTTGAACTGCATGTGACTCATAAAATGTCCCTGAGACTCATTTCTAAAAGCCCATCCCTGCATCCTGGGACTCATTACATTGAAAACCTATTTACATCACTGTCTGCATGTCAGACAACAGCGTGAATAACAATAATAATAATAATACAGTGTGTGTCTGTGGGAAGGTTTACGCTAGCATAGTGAGCACATGCTGTTGAGGGATTGGTGGGAGATACAGTCTGGATGGGGAAGGTTCAATGGCAGATCCAGGAATATAACATAAGCCTCTGGGCTGGATTTAGAAAGAGGACTTAACATTAAGAGCTGTTATTAGTGCCCGCGGCTGTATTGGTTTGACATTTAACCCGTTTAGATCTGAGGACGATTGTCTTCGAAATCCTGACAGTTTTCTGCAAAAAACCCCATGTTTCTACAGTATGTCAGTGGTTCTCACAGGGTTAAAACCCCATGTTTCTACAGTATGTCAGTGGTTCTCACAGGGTTAAAAACCCATGTTTCTACAGTATGTCAGTGGTTCTCACAGGGTTAAAACCCCATGTTTCTACAGTATGTCAGTGGTTCTCACAGGGTTAAAACCCCATGTTTCTACAGTATGTCAGTGGTTCTCACAGGGTTAAAACCCCATGTTTCTACAGTATGTCAGTGGTTCTCACAGGGTTAAAACCCCATGTTTCTACAGTATGTCAGTGGTTCTCAAACTATATTTCATGTCAAGGAGCCCCGGAATTATCTGTAGGCTATTTGGCCGCGGACCCTCCCAGAAGCAAAGATTTGAGTTAAAAACATTCGCTCTGAAAGAATATATATTCAAAGATATATGCACCACATTTTCACGCAGATCCACAAGATTGCCGCGCTATGAGCTCGTAGATCTGCTATTTTTCAACATCTAAAGTATAACGTAATGCTTAAAAACACCAAAAGGGATTCCCGTACTTAATGGATTAAGACCGCGGCACTTGACACTATATCCATGAAATGCTACCAAACAAACGCCCTGATGCGTAGCCACGCAGGGCTCCATAAGCTATAGGGGTGAAGACCTTTATCCCATTCTGAACGGGAACCCATTCTGGTTATAGCATTATGTTAAGCTTTAGCTATTGAAAAATAGCAGATCTACAAGCTCGTAGCGCACCACTCGGTGGCGCGCTACGAGCTTGTAGATCTTCTTTTTTTTTTTTAATCGAAGAGCGACTGACATAGAAGACATTTTTTATAATCTGATCTCAGGTCAGAATGGGTTATTACTTACAAAGGATTGACTGTGCTATGTATTGGGGTTTATGTGAAATGGGTGACCTTTGACTCCCGTCATCGACACAGATGTTTTGTTCAATTATATGACACCTCCGGAAAGATGACGAGATTGGGGGGGGGGTGGGGGGGGTGTGTTTCCTTCCTATCAAAGAACCAACAATCTGCACAGAGATTTGCACTATGCTGGCGGCGGTGGTGGTGGCTCAGGGGTAGAGTTGCCGGATGGTAAGGAAAGGAAAGGTACTATGTGTACCCAGGGTAACTGGACTGAGCTCAATTAAGAACTTGTTTACAGCCAGGCCCTGCTCATAGAACATTTCATGGTAGGGGTTCAATGCCTTGTCCAAGGGCACTTCAGCGGTGGTAATTGTAACGTGCCGGTCCGGGGATACGAACTAGCGACCTTCCGATATCAAGACCGCTCCGCAAACCGTTCGGCCACCGCTGCCTCTGGTAACCGCAAGGTTGCCAGTTCGAACCCGCAGGCTCCCCCAGAGTTATAGTGTCGAAGTGTCCTTGAGCAAGACACTGAACCCCAAATTGCTTCTGGGGGTCCGTGGGCTAATTAGTGTCCATGTAGGGGTCCTTGACATGAAAAGGCTTGGGAACCACTGCCCTATATCACAGTTCTAATAACACACACCTACATTGTGAGCTTGTAGATCGTCTATTTTCAAATGGCCGAAATGTATGCAGAGCTGAAGTGGTTAATGCATGTTGTATGTTTTTGCAATAATAATCAAAAAGAAACGAGTAACTAAAACATTTCAAATAAATGTAGTGTAGTGAAAGTACAATATCTGTATCCGAGTAGAGTAGAGCAGTGTTTCACAAACTTTTTCATGTCAAGGACCCCCAAATTGACACCTATTAGCCCACGGACCCCCATTCGAAGAGATATGCCTGCAGGGACCTCCATAATTAAGCCCCATTTAATCGTATTTATCTCTGGGACCCTAATTTATATTGTAAAATCAAATTTAATTTAATTTGAGTGTACAAATTGGCCCGTTAGTGTCCATTTGTACACTCTCTGAGTTACAGACCCATAAGGGTCCATTTGGCACCACTGCATGGAGTAGAGGTATATGGATAATAAGAACAGCTGATAAGGGCACAGCGAATAATATGAGACTGACTGACTGAGTGAGAGTGAGAGTGAAAGAGTGAGAGAGAGAGAGAGAGAGAGAGAGAGAGAGAGAGAGAGAGAGAGAGAGAGAGAGAGACAGACAGACAGGGGGAGAGTGAGTGAGGGACAGACATGGAAAAAAGGGGGGGAGAGAGAGAGAGAGAGAGAGAGAGCGGTTGGAGCAATTTAAAGGTCATGTCACAATGAGGTCTTCTAAAGAAGTGAGTATCACACAGAACCTGAGCCAGCATAAAGCCAAGGCAATTACTGCCCAGCCACGGACCGGGGAATCAACACACACACACACGCACCGCAGTGGAGCTGATCCAACATGGCCCCGGCAGTCGCTCTGGGTACACAGGGACTAAAGGCACAGACTGAGGCAACTGAGGCACCGAGCGAGGGGAATAGGTTATGCAAATGACCTATACCTCCAGCCAGAAGCCATAGTCTATAATAGAGTTCTTCCAAGTTGTCGGGAGTTGAAAGTATAAGCTGACAGGAGTTGAAAAGTTAACTACTCTCTCTTTCTCTCTCCCCCTCCCTCCCTCTCTCCCCGGCAGGTTACAAACTTACAACACTTATTTTGTTGTTTTTCTTCTTTGTAATTATTTGCTTGGTCCAAAATATGGTGTTTGTTGTCATGATTTGTCACAACTCAAGTTGGCTTGTTTGTACGACGCTTAAAAGGTCTTAAAATAAATATACTTTTTGAAATGTCTATGGGAAAAAATAATTGGGAATAATGTTCTGGGCCTGGCGTAGTCATGAAAGGGGGGCGGGACTGTGACGCTCTATTGGCACGAGAAAACATACACGTTTACATTGCCAAAGCAAAAGTAGAACAAAGCAATCAAGATAGAACAATGGACTGTATGTAGGCCTATACAACTAAAGACTATCTTGTGAAAGTGAAACTATAACAGATTTTTTGTCAGAAATAGTTATACATCCAGATAAGAGAGGTTAGCTTGGTATAAAACTTTAGAAAGTCAACAGCGGCATTTCAATGTTTTGCATTCACTCGGTATAAAAACATTTGTGACAAGTAGGCTAGCAGCAATTTATTCAAATGTAATTAAATTCACCTTTAGTTGCTCTGTTTATATCACCAGGATTTATATGTATACCGAGGTCATCTGGTGTAAACTCTCTCTCTCTCTCTCTCTCTCTCTCTCTCTCTCTCTCTCTCTCTCTGTCTGAGGCCCTATCTTGCATCAGGGGCACTTTATCAGATTTGTTTTTCTTCAGAAAATGAATATATTTTTTCCAGGAAATTAAGAAAACCTTATATTTGTTTTAAAACAAAGCAAATCTGCCTTATCAACGTTGGTGTTGTGAATTTATATATCTGTCATTCACTTGTCATTCAGGGGGAGATGGAGTTAGCTGATTTAGCAGACATTTTGAGCATCCAATGGAGTTGGCTGGTTTTGTCCGAAGCCCTTTTTACCACTTTTCATTGGGTCAATATTTTTTTAACCAACACAGACTGAAAGGGTGTTCAAAAGCACTGATTTATGGCCCTCAAATATGGAGTTAGGTGGTTAGTTGCTGCGAGAGTATAGCCAACATCAACTCGGGATTCCACAATTTAATTAATTTGGGGATTTATAGCATTGTGTATAAGAGGCTTGCCTCCATAAAACTGGCTATCATGCATGTGCAACAGCCTAAATCCTTAAGGGATTGTGACAAAAACTTATAACATTCAGTAGATCGTCTGGGGCTTTCTGGCTCCAACAAGTGCTCTGATTTCCCTGCTGTTTGTGATGTATACTGTAAGCCAATGGGATTTTCCAGCAGATGCCACTGTTTTGCCTGTTTTCATTGCAGCTCAAAAGGCTTCCAAACCTCAGAGAAAACTTGCAGCGCACTGGAAAATCCACTGAATGTTCAAAGTTCAGGTTTTTTGGGTGTAATTGAGGCCATAAAACCATTAAAAATAAAAAATAAAACAAATGAAAATTAATGTCATGAAACCTTTAAAACACCTGCGCTACCCGTCACCATTATGCATAGGTGTGGTTTGGGCGTTATTACAATAATTAACCCAATCACCGTGCCACATGCCATTGCCTTTAAGATATCCATTATCCATTCTGCATTATGCCCAGTGATATCTTGCCTTAGTATTATGGCCCATGGAAGAGCCACGCGTTCCTGGGCTTGGAATACATTTTTAGTATATTTACAGAGGGTTGTTTTGTGTCCAGTAGATCCTCTATCAGTCAACTGTCATCCACTCCTCGACCAACACAGCTTCACTTCATGTGCACTTGTTAATTTTAGACCTTTAATAGTTTTAATCACACACTGTTATAATTTTCACTACTACTACGGCGGGGCGGCGGTGGCTCAGGGGTAGAGTGGCCGGATGGTAACCGCAAGGTTGCCAGTTCGAACCCTGTGGGCTCCTCTCAGAGTTAGTGACGAAGTGTCCTTGAGCAAGACTCTGAACCCCTGATTGCTCCTGATGTGCAGGTTGGTGCCTTGCATGGTTTCCGCCGCCATCGGTGTTTGAATGGGTGAATGTAATGCACAATCTATGTAAAGCGCCTTGGATAAAAGGCGCTATATAAATGCACCATTTAAACTACCACTGGAAATATCTTCCATCTCCTCTGACCCAGCTCTCTCTATGGCGTTCAACTGTCTGTTATAAACCATCTCCTCTGACCCAGCTCTCTCTGTTATAAACCAAACCACACTCACTGCAGGGAACTTTCACTGGGAAGCGACAGCACGGCTGGCTATGTGGGTATAGGCTATTTCCGTGCCATCCTGGTGGAAGAGAGACTTGGCCTGATTTTCAAAGCTCCGCATGCCAGATGGTAGGAGAAACTTGCAAGGCAAAGGAGGGGGGGGGGGGGGGTGGAAAGCCCCATTCTGTAATGCCGGGACTAGATGGGATTCTCTCTCTCTCTCTCTCGATGGTCCAACCATACACACACACTCCAACCACCATGACTTCAAAGGATGTTTGAAGTTGTTTGTGCAGGAACTCCGATAAGGAACAAACATGATAGGAATTATGTGCCCTGAAACTCTCTCACACACACACATGCACCATTTAGTGGATGAAAACACTACATGTACGGTATGCAGGTACAGTATCAGTGTATGCATTAGAAGGTACAACGTTTCTCTCTCTCATCTGAGCTGTGTGAAAGGTTCCGGTACATGGCAGGAGCTAGCGTCGCGATTCTTTCATTTCACCAAAGAACACATACTGGTACAATTCCAGGTTTTTGCTTGTGGGTTTCTTTAACCCATTCTGACCTGAGATCAGATTCATACGAGGTTTCCACTGGACACACACTGGTCTGATGAACCCATTCTGACCTGAGATCAGATTCTAAAAAATGTCAGTCGTTCTTCGATTTTTCAAAAATAGCAGACCTACAAGCTCGTAGCGCGCCACTCGGTGGCGCGCTATGAGCTTGTAGATCTGCTATTTTTCAATAGCTAAAGCATAACATGATGCTAACACCAAAACGGGTTCCCGGTCAGAATGGGTTAACCACTTAAACTCTGACTATTCCGAGGGGAATATTTGCCAGGCATAGCCTGAAAAATGTATTATTGAAGGAACCCTCCACCATTTTCCACAGTGCATTTCAATGTGTTTATTGTATGAAGCGCAAACACAAAACAACAGTTTGTAGTTAATGGTGCCGGAGATTAGCTGTACACGGACGGAGGGACGGATGGACACACACACACACGGAATGCAAAACATACTCTCGGCCTGGTGGAGACAATGAATGTCGAGTCCACTGCAGAGTGGTGACAGTCACTTTGAAAATCTGAATGACCACAAACTATACTTCTTTCATGAATAACCAATAAAATGTAATGAAGACGCTTGCTTCCCCATTCAAACACACCTTCCCATCGGGCAACCTGAAAGTAACCTCCACTTGCGTGTCTGGAACCACTGATGGAAGCTAAGACACCAACAGATGTGACAGTATCAGGATGAATATGTGGTGCTCTGTGCGAAGGGTGTAATGTGGTGGGCGGTTACACTACACTAAAGAAAGTGTAACTACTCTAGCAAACTTTGTAAAGCCAGCGTTGGGTGAAATTGCAGCCATACGATTCAGTCATGACTTGTATCCACACCGACAAATAGCAAGTATACAGATGGAAAAAAAGTGCAAATTGTCCTTGGTTTTTGACAAGCTCACAGAGGGTTACCATAATATGGACACAATTCTGCATGGGCAGTCAGCACATATATCTAAAGAGATAAGTCTTAAAAAGACAAAAGAGTGGCCACGCACACTGATAGCCAAAGTGCAGATTATTTATTAGGATGCAGAGTAGTAGTTCCAACTTCCAACTCTGCATCCTAATAAATAATCTAACTCTTTTGTCTTTTTAAGACTTATCTTTTTAGATGTGTCTGTCGTGAGCTGACACCACTACTAAGACTGGTGTGCGTTTAGCATCCTCCTGCACAGAGTCAGCAGATATATACCAGTAAGACGCCCTGAGGGCGAGAAGCGACTGGCGCTTTGGGTTCGGGGGTCAGATCAACATTATGGAATGAATGCTGTACTGGCCATATATTGAGCGTGTCTTGAGTGTACAGGGTTTGATGAGGTCACATCAACATATGGAACATTATGTTTTTTTAATGTATTTCTATTCCAACCTGTACATATATATTTAGTGTGTTTGAGAAACGTATTGTTTGTTTTACTGTTGTCATTGTGAATGAATGTATGTAGACCGCAAGGTATTTCTTCGGTGCTGTCCTTTTGGACCAATGCTGTGCTTGACTGTACCCTGTACTGTTTGCATTATTGTCTAATAAAATTATCAATAAATCAATCAAAAAGAATAGGTCAGCTCCAGGTCCATATATGGAGATATAAGGGTGGCAGCGGGGGCAGTGTCTTGAGTGTGCAGGGTTTGATGAGGGCCCAGGTAGTAGGGCCGATCCTTAATTTCCGGGCCTGTTGAGAACTCTAATAATAACTTTGGGGCGGGCCCGACTAGAGTTTGACGTCAAAAGGGATTGAGACATTGAAGAGGAAGGACGGGTGGGGAGGATCAACATATGGAATGTCAGAACAGGTCATCTATAAGCTGTTCCAAAATGTGACATTTATGATGTGGTATTGAAGTGTAATTTTATTTCTGCCGCTTGGCCAGTTCCCACTTGTAAAAGAGACGCAGTAATGTGTTTTACCGGTTAAATAACCGTTACCAGTCTGCCCCGGTAACAAGATGTGCACATGCACGCACTACAGTGGGGGGGGGACACGCAACAGCACGCACACCAAGGCCCGCCCCCGCTTGATCATGATTGGCGCAAGGCCTCTCTCTTTATCCTGATTGGATGAAGGCTGGGCCACCTAGCCAAAAACTAAACCTACGTTTTTTTGACCCCAGGGGTTAACTGGGGACAGGGAGGAACTTCTTATATGGTCAGCACACTCTATAGTAAAGAGGATTATCACAACAAAACAAAACAAATAAGTGATATTTGAATTAAGTGAAATCACTGAATATACCGTTAACATAGCAAGTGTAAACACACAGCTGTTGTGTACTTATAACAGGTTTCTTTTAGTATGTGCAACTAAGCCATGTGTTGTAATGCATTGTGTGTAAGCCTCTCTGTTCTCAGTGCTAGATGCTGATTGGAGGGTACTATAAAGTGACACCACACATGACCTCGTGGGTCGACTGGCTGTCAATCAGCCAGCCTGCATCAAATCCTGGGAGAAGCTTCACTCCAGGCCTTTTTGCTGCCGTTATTCACCTGCATGTGTGCTGAACCTTTTTAGGTCAATCCCTTGTTCCTTCTGTCAGGGAGATTATGTTTGTCATTTCTGCTTTTTGGTTTGGTGTAGATTAGTTCATGTATTTTTTCTTTTTTCAGGCAGTGTGCTATTTGGGTTTGCTTTGGGCCACCCTGGCCTGAACTATGCCACGTCCTTAACTATTGTTCCTGTAAACCTAACCTAGCTAGCATATTACTATTATTATTTGTATCTGTGTGTTTTATCTGGTCCTTTTGATATGGGTTACTATAGGGAATAACAGTGGGTGTGGTTTCCTACTGTAAAATGTGCACTATTTTTGAGGGGCGCTAGCCCCTTCTATATTCAGCTATTAGTGCAGATAGTTCGTCTTACACAAACATTAAATTCCCATTGACAATGAATGGAGAATTTTACGTCATAGTGTTTGAGCAAATCGGCTTGGTGTCTTTTTTTGAGGGGCGCTAGCCTCTCCAATACACAGGTTTAATGTTTGTCTGTTTGTTTTGTAAACTTCATTGACAATGAAGGGAAAATGTACGTCATAATTTGCCATTCACGTCATACTGTCTAATGGCATTTAATGTTTGTGTTGGCACCGTTTGTTTCACATCACCATTACATCACCTAATCAACATGAGTTAGACTTTAATATATTAGCGCCCCTCACTTCACACGGGTGTGATTTTTGTCCCACAAAAAATACAAATTCCCCTTGACAATGAATGGACAATTTTTCATCATAGTGTCTGAGCAAATAGACATGTTACGCCATGATGATGTACGATGATAAGAGCGCCCCTCACTTCACACGGGTGTGATTTTTCAATTTACAAAAAAAATATTTATAATTATGCCTACAGAATCAAGCCATCCAGGATCCTGGTGAATCATATGACCGTAATACCTTTGATATTGTACTGAAAAGATAAAAACGCTAAACAAAGAATATTTATTAAGTGTATAGTATATGTAATGTTTTAAAATAAATCCACAGAATCAAAGGTGTCTCTCTCTCTCTCTCTCTCTCTCTCTCTGACTCTTAAACACACATGTATTTAGTTTTCTGGTCTGCCTAGCACAGTGGGGAAAAGGCCTTTATTGACATTGCCAATTGACTGACTATTGACCAAAAGCCAATGTCACTGCAGTAATTGTACACATTGTCTCTGCATGCGTCTGGCTTCATTCTGCTCCAAGTGCACTTAGACTAGTTGTCTACGCTGGTGGTTTCTTGCGGGAAATGACCTCCCGAGACTACTTATACCCACAATCCAGAACTACGGCCAACTGTTGTACAAGCCTTAAGTGTCTGAAATACTATAGCTTGACCTTTGTTTTGATCGGCCTTTTTGCAGCCCATGACCTCGAACTGCTCACAGATCAATGTGTTCGGCGTCTTTGGAGGACTCAGTCTTTTCATGCGCTTTGGCATGGCTGTACAAAAACAAACAACCATGCATGCCCGTCGTTGTCTCAGCGGCCAAGACCTATAGGCTTTGTTTATTTTCCCCGTTGAAAACATTTGTAAGGGACAGCTAGAGAAGCTTATTCCGCTGGTCTCCATGTGAACCCCGTGAATGGGACGGGAGGCCCAAGAGAGACTGTCCCATATGTGGAGCTTCAATTACTGCCACAACAACCATGCTGTGTGTTCTGTGAAAATGTCCTTGAGAATAAAAGGAAAAATAACACAGAAGCCATACTATTATACCCAAGTTAACCATTTAAACCCTAGGCACTTTGTCATAATGACAAATACATAAAATAGCCAATATAATATATAAGCTCATATCTGTAAGCTTGTAGATCTGCTATTTTCTATGTAATGCTTTCAACCTATAGGGCTGCCAGGTTGAACGTGGTAAATGCACTCCATAGAGTGCAAGCAAATAAGGACGATCCCATAATGTGAGCACATTCCATGACATGGTCAGCTGTTCTTCATCCACATCTATACATCCACACGTATGACAACAGCATCCTAAGGTTAGCAAGGAATATCACCTCTAATACTAAGCATGTGTTGTATGGAGAGTATAGGCTGCTGCCTTCAGGAAGGAGATATGGTGTACCAGCATACAATAAGGTCAGACTAAAGAGGTCCTTTGTCCACCAGTCGACCTTGAGGCTTAATGTAGTAGCCACAGGATAATCTAAGCGGTGGATATTGCTCATGTCTTTATGTATGTAAATTGTCTTGTTCTTTGTGTTATGTACAGTATATGTGTTCTGCATACTTGGCTGCTGTGTCGCAAGACAAATTTCAGTGTGAACTGACAATAAAGTACTATATCATATCATATCATATCATATCATATCATATCATATCATATACTTTTCAAATGCTGCTGCCAGAACGTTGATACCATTGACATCAGGGCCTGGTCTACAAGATTGGCTACACCATAGGGGTTCTCAACGTTTTTGTCTGGGGACTCCCGAAAGTGCTTTATAGCCATGTCTCTCGCAGGCATCTCATCACTGGCAACCAATGTGATGACGGAGGGACACTGTAAATTCTAGAACCAATCTGACCCCAAACCTCAAACCCTTAGATCTCCATATATGGAGCTGACCTGTTCTGACGTTCCATATGTTGATTCCTACCCCACCTGTCCTTCCTCTTCTTCAATGTCTCCCTTTTTGATACCTCATGTCCATTCAAACTGTAGACGGGCCCGCCCCAAAGTAATTATTGAAAATTAAGACCTGGCCCTATAACTGGACCTTAACTGGGCTGGCCCGAGGCCCCACCTGGCCTTACTAATTAGCACACATTGTGTATGACCTACCCAGCCCGAAAAAGTAAATTAAAAAACAGTCCATATATGGGCATTCACAGGCCTTGTGGTTTCAGCACGACTTTAGGGCGTCTTACTGGTGTATCTGATTGTATCTTTGAATATGCACTATATACGAGAGTGTACATGTACGTGTACATTAGTGTTTAATGTCTTTCGAGGCTTTCTGAAGGCTGGACTTGCAAGTGCAATAATTGTGTTGGCAGCCACGGTTATTTAAATGAAGTTCTCTGTTGTTTAGATTGGAATTACAGGATTAATAGACAGCAGCACATGCAGCTGCGGTTATTAAATCCATTTACATCTTTTTTTTTTTCATTTGCTCTGGATATACAGTAATGTAATATTCACGTGTTGTTCAATTGTATAAATGTGAATGTATGCGTATATGCAAAAAACATGAGGCATGATGACCCAATTATGCCAGCAGCATAATAAATGCATTATTTCTCATCTGAATAGCTCTTAGGCAATGTTAGTATTTGCTTAGTGTATGAAACGTTTCAAAACACATTCAATATACTGTGCATCCAGTGAATGGATTACAAATGCATGCAAATGCAGAAATGTACAAGCATCAGGATTCATTACAGGCCCATGTGTCTGATGAGAAAGTGAGTCAGCTTTGTTTTTTAATGGAAAATTATTTCAAGTAAATAAATCATAGGAGACAATATGACATTTGAAAATTAGCTTTGGGATAACTGGGCACGAAGAACAAAGCTGCATTAACATAAATCACTTTACTGTTAATGTAATACGATTAACTACTACAATTACCTCTTTGCCCACAGTAGTAAGGCTACACACGCATGCACGTTTGCATGGCAGGCACGCACATGCACGCTTGCATGCATGCAGGAATGCACATGCACGCTTGCATGCATGCATGCACATGCACGCTTGCATGCATGCAGGCACACACAAAGCGTTTGTCTAAAAGGAAATACCGCTCAAAAAAAGCAATGCTGCACCTGAGGATATATTTTGTAACGAGGAAACTGCAGATATCAGAAACTGCAGTTCTTCATGTTAAAATACAGCTGCCCAACATGCAGTGTTGATTATGTCGACTAATACTATGACAAAAGAATGTTCGTCGACTACCTATTTTCACTGACGAAAACTAAATGGAAACTAAATTATATGATGACTAAAACTAAATATATTGACAATTTTGCCAGCAAATAAAAACTAGACTAAAATTTTAGGAAGGGACTAGTGGACAAGAGATCAGTCAAAGTCATTTTACATTTGGCTTGTATATTGAAAATAGCAGATCTACAATATCTTGTAGATCGGCTTTTGGAGAGAGAGAGGGAGAGAGGGAGAGAGATAGAGAGAGAGAGAGAATGAAAGAAAGAAAGAAAGAAAGAAAGAAAGAAAGAAAGAAAGAAAGAAAGAAAGAAAGAAAGAAAAAGTGAGACATTCTTCGTCACCATGCCAGTCATGAACTAATACAGCCTCGTTGTCACAACAACCCTCAGCAACCACAACACACATAATAACCTACAGTTCATCAGTCTTCAATTGAAAATCAACATTTGGAATGGACGGCTGTTATAAAGCCCAGAACCTCTAGCTCGGACCAAAAGGAAATAGCAAATTCACTCATGGGATTATTGAAGTCATCAAGAGCCACATGACATTATACTGTTCCCTGTTACAACTCACATACCTTCAACGGCAGACACAACACAACATACACACTGTAGTGTAGATTCACATCAGCATTCAGTTCCAGAGCCAGAAACAGAACACTGAACATGTTTCATTGCCACCCAGTCATTGGGTCCCAAAATTACAGCAATAGCCTACACCAGCTTGAATCACACTAGTACACACAATACAGCACCAGCAGCTTGAATCACACTAGTATACAAAGCAACACCACCACCAGCTTAAATCACACTAGTATACACACAGCATATACAACACCACCAGCAGCAGCAAAGAAGTAATGTTAACCGAAGTTCCGTACCTTGAGCAGTCTTCTACTTGACTTCATCATCATCTTGTGGTGCCAGCTGGGTCAAACTGTGGAACCCATGGATAGAGAGATAGAGCTCCAGCTCTCTCTCCAGTTCACGTTGAGCCCTCCAGCGGCGTCTCCATGCAGTCATCCCCATCCTCCATACACCTGGCTGGTCTCCATGCAGTCATCCCCATCCTCCATACACCTGGCTGGCTGGTCGTCTCCATGCAGTCATCCCCATCCTCCATACACCTGGCTGGCTGGTCGTCTCCATGCAGTCATCCTCATCCTCCATACACCTGGCTGGCTGGTCGTCTCCATGCAGTCATCCCCATCCTCCATACAACTGGCTGGCTGGTCGTCTCCATGCAGTCATCCCCATCCTCCATACACCTGGCTGGCTGGTCGTCTCCATGCAGTCATCCACATCCTCCATACACCTGGCTGGCTGGACAGTACACGATTTGATACTGGGAGGAAAGTAGGAAAGTACGAAGTACACGAAGCACAAAGCTCGCTCACTCACTTCCTCCGAAATATGTTGCATACTAAATAAATATACTTCATTGTGCTTCTACTGAATTATTTATTACATGAGAAAACAGAACATTATGAGCATTCTACAGTCTCGTTGAAGACTGTAGGTATACAGTATGAAAAGTGAAAGCGCGCTCCACCTGTTTCATTGCTTTGTGGGAAGTTGGAACGGTATATACGATCAGCGCGGATGGGGGAATCAGCGCAGGATAAAATCCCTAGTATTGGTTAAGCCACCCACCCTATATGCAAATTACCCCACTGGCACGAACAACAGCTACACATTGAATGCAGATTGCGAGCGTTCTACTCTACTGGCTATATTACGTACGCATAGGTAGCTAACTCACCTGCAGAATGAAAACAGAACAAGCTAGCAGTTTGTTTATATGAAGATGAATTAACTTCTCTTTCAAACTGTCACACACTTGTGACCGAGCAGTTTTCACTTCCTAACAACAAAAAGGACTCCACTCTACTTCCACGAGGTGTAAAGTTACATTATAAGTTATTTAATTCACTGCCAAATATGTGTGTCTGTTTGTTTGCAGCATGTGTGTGTGTGTGTGTGTGTGGAGGAGGAGGGGGCGTGGCTACCGGAGGATTTTAAAGGGCTTGCAGCCTGCTCACTGCCCAGGGAGTGTCTACCAATTAACTGGAGTGAGTGGTTTTCAATGACCTTTTCATGTCATGGTCCATTATTTATTCTGCATTTAAATTCCACAGACCACCATTTGATAAAATTTAGCCTCAACAAAATATGTTGTTGTCCAAATTGATTTGTCCAACAGATTTGTCCAAATGTTGGTACCAAAAAGTCCACAGGATTGTTTTCTTAGAATTTGTATTTCAAGGCCTACATATCAGAGAAATAGCAGGCAAACGTTTTATATAAAAAATACTCTGCTTTATTATTACAAATGAATTTGTAACCGGGCCCAGTTACGACCGGGCCTTAATTGTCAAGCCTCTAATGTCCACCGATCTAATGTCCACCCGTCTCGCCTCGGTTCACAGGGCGACCGGGCGTTTGCGGTCCGGGCACCCACGCTGTGGAATTCCAAATGTCTGAGGAGCTGAGGCTTGCAAAATCAGTGTCCTCATTCAAATCACTTCTAAAAACACATCTCTATGTCAAAGCGTTTTCTTAGTGGCTTAATTCTGCCCTTGTCTTAAGGTTATTTTCTGTTGTTTTTCTTCTGGTATACTTTTGTTTTGCTTACCCTTTGATTCCCTTGTGTTGATTTATATGCATGTTGTTTTAACTCGTATTGTTATTTGCTGCTCCTGTAAAGCACTTTGTAACCGTGTTTGGAAAAGTGCTATATAAATAAATTCATTATCATTATCATTAATGTACTTACATACATACAATGGCATGCCCAAAATAGGGACAACATGGGTTGAAATTGGTACATTTTAACACTTTGAGTGCTGGGGGGCTGTGGGCTGCAGGCCTGATCAATGCTGAGCGATTCTATGGACTTTTGAACTTTTTTAGGGGCCCACAGCGAGGGGCCTCTTATAGCGAGAATCACACCGCATAAATCAAAAGAAAGCCTAACTTGTCCACTTCAATTTAAAAAAATATATATGATTCTACCATCTTCCATTCTGGAGATATTGACCTTTTTCTAACACCTGCTTTTGCCTGCACGCTGCTTTTGAAAAAAAACAACAGAGATATGGAGGCCTGAAGTTGACAGACATTGACAGACAGATATAAAAATGAACACAAATAATATCATATACATACTATACACTGAATGAAAGCCCTGAATGTCTACTTTTAGGAGGAAAACAAATACACATTTATCCCATGTACAGTTTGTCTAATTGTTTATTGAATGCAGCTTGCGGCCACCAGAGATAACTTTAGAGAAAGCATGGACCTGAAGAAATATTATTCACAAAATAAGGCCTATAGCGACATGTACATACTATATACCGTATGAAACGGAAGACTCTCTGCTTTCATAAGAAAAAAACTAATACTGTAATATTAATAAAAATCACACCCCTGTGAAGTGAGCAGTGCAATGTTGCACTGCTCACTTCACAGGGGTGTGATTTTTATTCGTTTATCGTTCCAACTTGGCTCGCCGAGGTTGTTGTTGCTGCTGACTTGTAAAGTCAGAACAGCGGCGCGTGCGTCTTAGTTGTAAAGACATGATCATCATAACAAAATAACCGTGCCGTCACCCGGAGATGATGAAGGAAGGGAGACCAGACTTTAGATCCGTGCGGTGTCCATTATGGCAAGTGGCAACAAGTCCGAGCGAGCATGTTCCGAGAGAAACAGAGTCTACACAAAGACGCCTCCTCCCTCCCTCCCCTGAGACATGCCCCTGCATGTCTCAGGACATGCCCCTGCATGTTTCAGTGAGTGAGAAACAGCAAGCCTAGCTAGATACGATCGGATGTCATGAAATGTGATCTGGCTAAGGGCTAGCTAGTAGCTACGCTCGCAATGGGGGCCGCCATTGTGTGATAGTGAGCATTTGAGCCCCTCCTGTCCTGAGTTTTCAGGAAGGGAGGGGGGAGAGGCATCTTTTTCTTTTTTTGAGTGGTGCAACCACTCCTACAATCAGCAATGTCCATGTACCTACCTGTGTGTGTGTGTGTGTGTGTGTACCTGTGCACATGAGCCTGAGTATGTTACTGATTTATACCAGTAGGGGGCGGCAGAAACAGAGGGAGGGGTAGTGCTGTGTAATGAGAGAGAGAGAGAGAGAGAGAGAGAGAGAGAGAGAGAGGGGGGGGGGGGGGGGGATTGCACCACTCAGTTCACACGTGTGTGATTTTTTTGTGATCAGGTGATCGGAGTGTTGTGCTACCGTTCTGTGCTAGTAGCTAAAGTGCTCGGGTGTGTAGAAAGGCGATTGAAAGTAATCAATAAAAACATACTGTAAACGTAAATCTCCCGTTCCCGCATTGAAGCACTGGGAATCGAACCACGTAAATCTCCCTTTACCGCACGGAAACGGTTAAAATGCATACTGTACTCTGTGGTCAATGTGTGTGTGTGTGTGTGTGTGTGTGTGTGTGTGTGTGTGTGTGTGTGTGTGTGTGTGTGTGTGTGTGTGTGTGTGTGACTATGTGCTGTTCTATTAGTTTTGCCAAGCAACAACACACAGCATTGCTGAGAGAGGCTCCATCCAACACTGTCCTCACAGCTCTGTCTGACTGTAGGGAGATTAGCTGGATTTGGGGGTTTATAATATCCACCCAACCCCCTCCAACATGCCTCCCCCTCCGTCCTCTTCTTCCTATTAAAATGTGGGGGTATGTTGGGTTCCATTACAGGAATTATAGGCTAGCCATTACTCTCAATGACAACTATGCATTGAGAGCATGCACCCTGATTTAACATTGTCCTAATTCCCCTCAGAATTATTGCAATAAAACATTCATCATAATAATTAACCATTTTGACATATAATTTAAGATAATTGATTTGAGGGGGGGGGGGGGGGGTGGAGGTGGAATGTAACATGGAGCTCAAGGAGTCACCATAGCAATTCTGCTAATAGTCGGCAATCAGCTTTGATGAGTTTTAACATGTCTTAAAACTAACCGGGAAGACGTGCGTTACCGCTCGCACCCACGCACGCGCACACACACACACACACACACACACACACACACACACTCGTGAGCGTGTGCGCACAGGTCATCGTTTGTTTCAGCTGTCCATTAAACGACAATGACAGTGATCCATCTTGATAATGGCTGATGCCAATAAGGATAGCCAAGGGCACCTATATTCTTTTGTATGCCAACGGGGTGTCAGACTCCACTTTGAAATACACTTCATATACGAGACTGTCAGACTGTGGTATAAGCCGTCTGGAATAGCAGAAATAGAGCTTTTCAAAGCAGGCTTTTCTCCTTACTGCCACTCAATGTGCTACTAGCTGCAGTGCTGTCTGTCTCTAGCCCTCACATTCTTTTATTCTGTTGTTATTTGTTCTCCGTGTTTGGCCAAAAGCTTGATGTCAATATACAAATAAAAGCTTAACCCATTTTGGGTGGGAACCCATTTTGGTGTTAGCTTTATGTTATGCTTTATCTATTGAAAAATAGCAGATCTACAAGCTCGTAGCGCGCCACCGAGTGGCGCGCTACGAGCTTGTATAGGTCTGCTATTTTTGAAAAATCGAAGAACGACTGACATTTTTAGAACCTGATCTCAGGTCAGAATGGGTTAATCAGACCAGTGTGTGTGTCCAGTGGAAACCTCGTATGAATCTGATCTCAGGTCAGAATGGGTTAAGTCAAATAGCAACACCACAAGCTTGCCATATAATATGTAAACGTCTTGTATGCAAAATGGCGGAGCACGTCTCCGTGCCCGTGTCACTGTGACCTGCACTGACCACTAGTGAACAGTGGTGGAAAAGTACTCAGATGTTTTACTCATAAGTATCAATACTGCAACATAGAACTATACTCCGTTACAAGTAAAAGTCCGGAATTCAACATGTATATTTGAGTAAAAGTACAAATGTATCGGCATCAAAATGTACTTAAAGGTACCAAGTATACTCATTATGCCGAATGTCCCATTTTCAATGTATCAAAGTTTTCTAATCTGTTCTTTTTGTTGGCCTTTATTTTATATTTTTTATGGTCAGGCTGACAGGAAATGTGGAGGGAGGGAAGACATGCAGTAAGGGCTGTCGGGATCGGGAGTCGAACCCGCGGCACACTGCCAGACTGGATTACCAGCCAAGGTGCCTGGACCATTGAGCCATGACCCAAGCCCTAATCCCTTTTTTCACACTGCAAAAGACAATCATTGGTGTGAGGCTGGCTCTGAAATTCCGACAGTAGCTATAGCTAGCTATTCATTTCTGATTAGGATGTCTTCTCAATTCGAATCTGATACATTTTAAAAGAAAACAGAACACTTTTTTATTTATTTTACACTGACAACTTGTGCTGCATCATTAGTGTCAACATTATACATACATTAATGTGCCACCCAAATGACATGTAATGCAGTTAATGATGTGCAACCCTCTGATCTCTCCCCATTGCAACAGCACTAATCCATTACCACCTCAGAGACCATGGATTCTACAAAATGTCTCTGACGGTTTTCTAAAAAAACCCATATGTTTCTATATCAGTATATCTCAAACTAGGCCTATATTTCATGTCAAGGAATCCTAGAATTATATGTATTTGGCCGCCGACCCCCATCTGAAAATATGTTGTTTCAGGGACCCCCAGAAGCAAAGATACGTTCACTTTGAAATAATACATATTCAAAGATTTGCGCCACATTTTTGCGAATTTTCAAAAATAGCAGTGCTTTTTTTTCTTGTCTGTTTTATTGTATTGTGCTTTTCATTTATACCTTTCTAGTTCGTCTCACTTTATCTGTAGGCTATACATTCATGATTAATCTTTATGTGAAAACATAAAAAATGTAAAAAAAATGTAAACAAAAAATAAAAATACCAGATCTACAAGCTCAAAACGCGGCACCTGGTGCCGCACTATGAGCTTGTAGATCTGGTATTCGTCCAACAGCTAAGCTTTAAAATAACGGTTAAACGCTATAAAAAGCATGCGTTCCCGTCCTCGATGGCTTAAGGACAGGGCCCTGTCAAAAATGGATGTGCATCTCCCCGCAGCAGGAAGTTAAATGTTTTATCGCTCATGCTAATAAAGTGTGGAAACACTCATTTTGTCTCGTCAAACTACAAGTCATCAATTAGATGGGCTTCCAGAATAATTTCTCATGCTCTGCCGTACTGTATACCGTAGTGTATAGCGGTGATAAATACGCGTGTCTATGTAGCAGAAGTGATTGCCAGAGAGTGCAAAAATACATTCCTATTAGGAGTTGTTGCGGCTATTCCGAGGCTAAAAGAGTTGGCAGACTTGAAAGCCTTTCATAACATAAGTTGGTGTTACTTGAGTATAGACTTCATATAGTGGCATTTAGGATTAAACTAATTGAATTAGCCTGCCATGTATTCAAACGAAATATTTTCACTGACCATGACATAAATGTACTGTATAAAGGTTACTTGCGCGAATGCGTGCGTTGGGGGGGTGTGTGTGGGGGGGGGGGGTGTTCTCTTTAAATATAATGATATAGACCTACCCTCAGTTTAAGACTATGCTTATATAGGACATTAGCCAATGAAAACACTGAATATTCTCATTCAGTCCTTAAGTGAATAGTCCTATAGGGCACAGTAAAATATAGGCTACGATGCCGTTCACACTGCATCTGTCACAGAGTGGCATGTTCAGACAGACTGGCTGTCACATCCATCCTGAATCAGATCTGTTCCACATCCAGATTGGAACCTGATGTGTTTAAATAAGTCTAACTCTGAACTCAAACAAGTCACATGGAATCCAGTTCAGATCAGGTTACTGCATGCGTGTGTTCAGACTGAGACAGATCTCCTGAAATCAGATTTGAATCAGATTTTAAACCACCTCTGAATGTGACTCAAGTCACACATTTTGTAAAAAGTCCAATATCATGTGACGTGTTTGTGTTTAATAGACTAGATTTAGGCAAATGGGATTCCAATCTGGATGTGGCACTAGATCTGTATGGATTTGTCTGCCAGTGTAAATGGTGCCTATATAGAGACCTGCATGGGGTTCTGTTTTCGTCCATGCTAAACCCCTTATTCCTAAACTACTGCCTTTTGTTACTATTTTGAAAAACATCTTTGAATTGTTAATATAGCCAATCTACAAGCTCACAACGTGTCGATGACGTCGTATAGATTGGCTATTCAAACAATTCAAAAATCCATTTATAATATCTGGATAAACTCGCCCTCATCCATCCATGCTTTCATTTTTCATAAAAGCAAGTCATTCGTATGTTATGTTGATGATTCTCACTTCTGAAGTCCTGCCTCATGCCCACATTCACTGAGCATAAGGCTTTGTGGAACTAAGCTGAATGGTTGCATTATTAGTGTTACCACTCATAAAACATCCTGATATTATGAACACAGTTTGGTCTTTTCAGACATGTACCGTGGAAAGTCCTTGTGCAAGGGCAGACGTCTGTGGAGAATGTGTGGAGAATTTCTGAAGAGTGCAAACTGACTGACTGTGAAAAGAGGATTGACTAAGTCAGTTGGTTTTCAACCTTTTTCACATCAAGGTCCATTATTTATTTGACATTTAAGCCACGGACCACCATTTCACCTCTCAGACCCAAAGCGTTTTAACAATAACAGAGATTTTGTTATTGTTGGTTAATATTTTGTCCCCGAGTCCGCATGCTGTATTGATGTTGGTGAGGAGAGATAACAGGCAAACGTTGATCAAAATAACAATTCTTCCACATTCTCTAATTGTGTCAACTTCTTGTAATTTAAGTAATGTACAATAATTTAACTCTTGAGAGCGTACCGAGATTCTGTGCATTCATTGTCAGATCTGAGTTAAAACAATGGATGAAAAATAAATCTACACTATTGATTTGGCTTTGCATGTGTGGGTGTTTGTGCGTGCGTGCGTGCGTGCGTGTGCAGCCGCGCATGCATGCGAGAGTGACAGCGAGAGAGAGAAGCAGGGGATGTGGGCTGGCTGTGAGTATATCAAAGTAATAACTTTGAAACTCTTAAATTATAATAAATCACATTTGCCACCCAACATTAATTTCCTAAGTTGTATCATTAATTAGCACACAGAAATATGCATATATGCATGCCAAATGAGAGACAGCATAGCTGCTTCGATACTTAGCCCTTGACTTTCTACTCATTAATATTTCTGGAATAAGGAAAGCAATAATATATGACAGTGGAGGATAAACTAAATGAAACAGACATCTATACTGTAGGTAAAAAGAAAATAAATTGACACATTAAGTCCATTTCATTAATTGTTCATTGTCCGCTCTCAGAGTTACATTAAACTTTGGATTGTAGTTGCAGTCTACGTTTTGTAAAATAGGGCACCAGGGGTGGGACACTTTGAAGATGGAGAGGGCCACTATAGTTCCACATTACAGAGGGCCACTATAGTTCCACATTCCAGAGGGCCACTATAGTTCCACATTCCAGAGGGCCACTATAGTTCCACACTCACTCCAGAGGGCCACTATAGTTCCACATTCCAGAAGGCCACTATAGTTCCACACTCACTCCAGAGGGCCTCTATAGTTCCACACTCACTCCAGAGGGCCACTATAGTTCCACACTCACTCCAGAGGGCCACTATAGTTCCACACTCACTCCAGAGGGCCACTATAGTTCCACACTCACTCCAGAGGGCCTCTATAGTTCCACACTTACTCCAGAGGGCCTCTATAGTTCCACACTCACTCCAGAGGGCCTCTATAGTTCCACACTCACTCCAGAGGGCCACTATAGTTCCACACTCACTCCAGAGGGCCACATTCCAGAAGGCCTCTATAGTTCCACACTCACTCCAGAGGGCCTCTATAGTTCCACACTCACTCCAGAGGGCCACTATAGTTCCACACTCAAGAGGGCCTCTATAGTTCCACACTCACTCCAGAGGGCCTCTATAGTTCCACACTCACTCCAGAGGGCCTCTATAGTTCCACACTCACTCCAGAGGGCCACTATAGTTCCACACTCACTCCAGAGGGCCACATTCCAGAAGGCCTCTATAGTTCCACACTCACTCCAGAGGGCCTCTATAGTTCCACACTCACTCCAGAGGGCCACTATAGTTCCACACTCAAGAGGGCCTCTATAGTTCCACACTCACTCCAGAGGGCCTCTATAGTTCCACACTCACTCCAGAGGGCCACATTGCATTTACTGTCGTAATAGACAAGCTCAAAATGCATCACAGTCACGCAGTGCGACGCATTTTGAGCTAGTAGAACTGCTATTTTTGCTGAAATCCTGAAAAGTATGTATTTTAAGTGTGTATTTAATTTGAAATGCATGGAGTACCACCCTGTCTGCTCCGTGCATCTCCCGATGGCTAAGGTGAGAGGCATGACTAGACGGTGAAGGAACTGGTTCACGGTCACATCACTGGTTCAACAATCCCTAGTGTCTGTCAAGGTGCCAGACTGTTGCCTCTCGCAATTTACAAATGCTTCGTGTTATACAGATCTGATCATGAGTAAAATCTAAAGCGGAAGTGTCAGAGACATGAAAAAGTTTGGGAACCACTGAAGCATTCCGAGACGGAATACTATAGTGTGGAATAGTTGTCTGACTCCGTAAGACTATACAATCCCTATTCGTCAGGATTAACCTTTGCAACGATATGGCGTACGTGACACTGCTCCTGTGATACTATACAGATTATCTGCACAAGCCTGACACAGAATCTGAGATCACTAAACCTCCCTGAAGCGAAGCCAATATAAGACACTCCAGTTATCTCATGAACATGACACTGAACCCTTCGTGGCATGAGTTAAGATGCACAGACAACTCGTCTTCATACAATCCACATATCATGCATTTAAACATTAAGCTCTTCAAGGGCGTACGATACACAGACATCATAAGATCACACACAGGAGGAGGTACAGTCTTGATCACAGACAGCTCTGCAGCTGTCTGTGCAGAAGGGAGATAGATGGAGTGTGGTGAGCACGGAGACCCTGATTGAACTTGTCTGCCGGAACTATTGCGATTCTCGTTATCTACCCCCATCCTGGTTCACCGCTGTCCTTCTTCTTGGCTTCGTACCGCGGACTGAGTCAAGCTCCGATTTGGGGACGCGCGCTGCAGGCCTACTGGTCCAGGCACATGCTACATATTATAGGCTCTGGCCTGACAGCGTGTCGCGACAAAAAAGTTCAGAATTAACGGCAGTTCAAGGAGGTCAATACGCATTAGTGGAGACGGACGTGGACTTTGCAGACGGCATTGTCACACATACAACAGCGTTGTGAGGAATGATTCTATAGCTCAAGGAAGACTATAGCAACGGACTGGAGAATGGTGAACTCACTCACTCCTACTGACACATTCTATAGAGGTACCGTTGAAAGCATTGTAATGAAGCTGGTACCACTGAACCTGATAATGAACTATGCATTGTCTGGTATGGGCTAACCACACAGTTTCAAACTGCAGATAGGCTATATTACATGACAACTATAGGATGTCCTGATGAGTCTGCCGATACCTATTTTCCCGATATTTATATTTTATAGAACACGTTTATGCCATTTCACAATAGTACAATATCCCAAATCACAGACAATATCCAGTCTAATATCATGACATGGATATAATATTTATACTAGGGATGTCCCGATCACGTTTTTAGGCTCCCAATCCGATCCGATCATTTGAAAATGACGTGATTGGCCCCGATTTCCGATCACCCGATCCGAACAACCCCTAATGACAACCCTAGTGGATAGTGAAGACCAGTGGTTCTCAACCAGTGGTCCGGGGACCACCAGTGGTCCTTGAGGGGGTTTCCAGGTGGTCGATCCCCAGCTGAATGATGGAGAGTTGGTAACCAGATGGTAACCAGATGGACCCTTATCTTTAACTCTTGAGATTTAACTCACAAGAAGTCAACAACAATTAGAGAATGTAGAAGAATTTTTATTTTGATGAACTTTTCTCTGTTATCTCTCCTGATGGTAGAGGATATCTTGAATAAACAAGAAAGTGGCCGCACACACCAATAGCCAGAGTACCAATATATATTAGGACAGCAGGTATAAGACAGGAATATCCAACGTTTCGGGCGGTTAAGCCTTCATCATCTCTCCTGATGGTATACCAACATCAACACAGCATGGGGACACTCGGGGACAAACACGTAAACCAACAATAACAAACTCTTTGACGTTTTGGCTTCTGAGAGGCAAAAATAAATGTCATCAAATGGTGGATCCGTTGTGGCGCAAATGTCAAATAAATAATGTCCCTCGATAAGAATAAGATATATGCTGGTGAAGGACTATACAGAAAAGGTCAAAATGTGTGTGTCTCTCTCTCTCTCTCTCTCTCTCACACACCTCCCCCCATATAGTTGACGCCTACACCAGTGTGTTCCCAAAGTTGGGGGTCCGGGGACCCCCAGGGGTCCTTGAGGGAGTTCCAGGGTGGTCCCCATGCTAATGATAGTTTGGAACCAAATGGACCCTTATTGGTCTGTAACTTAAGAGAGTGTACAAATGGAACGAAACGTTTGTTTCCATTTGTATACACTCTCAGAGTTAAATGAACATTGATTTTACAATATAAATTGGGGTATACCACTAATACCAGAGATAGAAATGCCATTAAATCGGGGTCCATAGACTATAATGCATGTTAAACTGGGGGTCGCATGCATGAAATTATTATGTTTTGGAATCACTGCTAGAGCCGTAAAAAAAAAAAAAGTCCTCTCTCACTGGGCATATCTTTTCAAATGGGGGTATTCAATGAAAAAGGTTGGGAACCTGCAGTGGGCTCCTGTCTGTGTGAAGCCCTTTGTGTCCAAAAGGCCCTCCAACCCAACCTGGCACACGACCCCCCCCCGTCCCCCCCCTCCCACCCTCCACCCTGTGCACCCGTACCATCTGGACAGAGAGTTCCAGAGCGTTCCGTGCCAGCTCTGCCAGACTGCATTATGGGTACCAGTTTGTTTCTTCTTCTCCCCACAACGCCATCAGGACTCTGAAAACTCCACCGGATATACTGCCCCGCCCCCCCCACACCCCCCCCCACACACACACACCCCCAGGCAACCAATTCAACTGAACTGAACCCAATAATTCATAGAGGGAACAGAACCCCACCAGCCAACCGTGTGTGTTCTTGTGTGTGTGTGTGTGTGTGTGTGTGTGTGTGTGTGTGTGTGTGTGTGTGTGTGTGTGTGTGTGTGTGTGTGTGTGTGTGTGTGTGTGCGCGTGTGTGTGCGTGTGTGCGTGTGTGCGCGCGTGTGTGTGTGTGTGCGTTCAGGTGTTGTATATTTTGTTATATATCCACTGTATTTATTGTCCTTCCACAGGGCCCGAACAAAATGCCACAAATCATCCAATTGCCATCGAAGGCGTATAAGAACAAATGGCACCCTTTTCACATTGGCCTATTATAGCGCCAGGAGCCCAAGGATCAGGCTGTGTCCGCAAGGCGCACTTTTTCTAGTATTTATATAATTTAGTGCTCTTTTTAATTACTTTTTAACGATAATTACTTTAACAATGTCTTGTCTGTCATTTTGCTACTATAGGGAAGAACTAATCTTGTATCCAATATACAGTATCATATCATAATGGCTCCGCCTTAATAACAGGCTCAAATATCGGCCAAGCATACAGTGGATTATTGCAAAATAATACGGCCAGGCTCCGTGTATAGCGGCTCACCGCCGGATATCGCTGAAGCGTGTCTTTAAACCATTTAGACCTAAGTTTGATTCTACAAATGTCTTCTAAATCATGACAGTTTTCAGATAATCCTATGTTTCTATATCAGTGGTTCTCAAACTATTTCATGTCAAGGACCCCAACAATTGTATGTCGACCCCCATCTGAAAATATGTTGTTACAGGGACCCCCCAGAAGCAAAGATTTGAGTTAAAAGAATATATATATATACAAAGGTTTGCGCCACACTTTCACGATTTTTCTAAAATAGCAGATCTACAAGCTCATAGCGCTGCACCGAGTGCCGCGCTATGGGCTTGTAGATCTGCTATTTTTCAATAGCTAAAGTATAACATAATGCTTAAAACACCTAAAGGGGTTCCCGTTCAGAATGGGTTAAGATGCTTATGTGGTGTTTGAAACAGGGAGCAGAGACACACTCACGCATTGGGGAGTCCGGCATGCAGACTTTCATAGTCCAGTGCACTCAAATCATATACTGTACCAGCACCGTTTTATAGACAGATAACACGTTTTATATACAGCGGACCCGAAGCAGAGCAGACCCTGAGAAGACGTCTGCCGTGGGCCTCTTTTCCAGCTATAATGTGCTGTGTTTAGGGGTGCAGTAACATTACATTACATACAGTAAGTACATTTTCACGAGAAACGGACTGTATCATATACGAGTGACTGACTGTCGCAAACGATACAGAGACACCTCCCTGACAATAACGCAGAGACAGCTTGTTTATAAATAATGTCTATAAATATGAAACGATTTGAAAGATGACCGTATGTTATTCTAGGAAAAATAAAATAGTTTTTCAGCTGTCCTGAACAGTTGCAACTTGCGCGATGGCAGTCTGTACATCGCGTGGGGTCACATATGGAGAAATGACTTCCGTGAATGAGGCAGAACCAGGGGATGAGCGAGTGACGTCAGGACTTCGGCGCTCATACCACTCTATAAGGAAGTGCTATCTGGTGACGACTAAAGCCTGGATAAGGAGCTGTATGCAGGGCATGTGGGCAGACTCCTTCGTGAGGGAGAGCCTGATCTTTGGGCTGTTGTTGTAAAACCAACAGGATTGAGTGAACACCACAACACTGCCTTGAAGTAGTGCGGCTGTGTGTCCAACATTCAAACAATACCCAGGCTCATTTCTCCATGGAACATAAATGGAAAAGCTCTTGCAGGATAGGAGGGAATAGAAGGACAGGACTTACCCGTTGAAGGAGGGAATTTGTCTTGTATGCATTGAGCTTGAGGTGGTGTGAAGACATCCACTGTCAGATGTCAGCCATGGAACGTACGGTACGCTGCAGCAATGAGCTCTTCCACCTACATGTGTCACAATAGTCTAGCAGACATGCAAAGGCTTTTTATTTATGGTTCAAAGTGTTAAATGTGGTATATAGTATATTGGTATATTATCTATATACATACATTCATGAATCCACCTGCTGACCGGCTGTCGGTATTGAGCAATAGTTCAATACCAAAGAAGTCCAGGTGTTATTTTGTGCAAAAGCTCCTTATTGGCTATTTCCCCTACCATAAGCCCTACATGAATTGCATTGAATGGAATGGGAATTGAATGGGGCTATGGGGTGTTGTGCTAATTTGCTTATTTCCATCGCTCAAAATTATCATTTCTTTGTATATATCCTCTCTTCATAATGTAAATAATATCCCAAGCGGCACACTTTACTACTTCTTTCGATGGAAATAAGCGAATTAGCATAACACCCCATAGCCCCATTCAATTCCCATTCAATGCAATGCAATTCATTGAGGGCTTATGGTAGGGAAAATAGCCAATAAGGAGTTTTTGCACAAAAAAACACCTGGACCTCTTTGGTGGGAACGTACAGTAACAACTACAAAGAAAGGTAAGAAAGATAAGAAAGCATTCTAGCATGGAATTCTCCTTTAAGAATGAAGTTTCATATTTGGTGCTGTCTGTGACACACCAAACAAAACATTGTGTCTGTATTATTTTAATGTATATTGTATTGTATATTATATATACACCGACCAGCCTCATTCTCCTCCTGGCTGCCATCTTCTCACTCAGCCTTGGGATGTGTAGTATACTGGACATTGTGGGGACAGGGATTGAGGGCAGGCTCTCTCTCCAGGGTCCAGCATTCACAGCGTGTCACAGGAGAATGGACTCAGGGCTGAGAAGAAGCTGAACTTGGGGGTCACCCTATCTGGCTCGTGTACCTGTGGAGCAAGTTGAGAGAGACACCATGAGCTTAGAGCAGAAGTGAGTTATAAGGTAGAAAGAAATAAAGTGAGCTGACCATGAAGAGACACATACAGTACTGTGCACTGTCACAAGTTCAACTCACTAGCAACAGCAGACAAACATACAGTCCGTATACCAGTGTTGTTTTTGGCAGCAAAATTTAGTTTTAGTTTTAGTCATAGTCTCTTGAATAGTTTTAACTTAGTTTTAGTCACATTTTAGTGACCTGGAATATTTTAGTGTTAGTCTAGTTTTAGTCGACTAAATATCATAAGATTTTAGTCGACTCACTAAATCTACAGTTGATTTAGTCGAACAAAATGTATTTTAGTGGGCCTTGATGCCGTCGTAATGACTGTTTTCACTTGCTGAAAATAGCCGATCTACAAGCCCACAACGTGTTGCAGCGCGACACGTTGCGAACTTGTAGATCTGCTATTTTCAGCACGCAACTAATTGTAAAATGACTTATACTGGATCTCTTGTCCACTAGTCCCTTCCTAACATTTTTGTCTAGTTTTTATTTGTTGACAAAATTGTCAGTATATTAAAGTCTTAGTTTTAGTCATCATTGCTTAGTTTTTATTTAGTTTCCGGCAGTAAAAACATGGTAGTCGACAAAAAATGTTCGTCTTAGTTTTAGTCGACGAAAACAACACTGCTAGATGTGCAATATATATATATTCAGGTTGTAACACTTGGTTCAAAAGGACTAATACACTTACAATTAAATCGTCATTGGTAAACAGTTAAGAATGAAGTTTCATATTTGGTGCCGTCTGTGACACCCCAAACAAAACATTGTGTCTGTATATGTATTATTTTAATGTATATTGTATTGTATTGTATATTATATATACACCGACCAGCCTCATTCTCCTCCTGGCTGCCATCTTCTCACTCAGCCTTGGGATGTGCAGTATACTGGACATTGTGGTGTAGTGCAGTGGGGACAGGGATTGAGGGCAGGCTCTCTCTCCAGGGTCCAGCATTCACAGCGTGTCATCACAGGAGAATGGACTCAGGGCTGAGAAGAAGCTGAACTCGGGGGTCACCCTATCTGGCTGGTGTACCTGTGGAGCAGGTTGAGAGAGACACCATGAGCTTCCAGCAGAAGTGAGTTATAAGGTAGAAAGAAATAAAGTGAGCTGACCATGAAGAGCCACATACTGTACACACTGTACCCTGTCACAACTCACTATAGCAACAGCAGACAAACATACACAGCCCGTATACATATACCAAGAGCTTTTTCCCCCAAGCCATTAGACTTTTGGACAAGTGCAAAATCCCCCCATATTCTGCTACAGACTCCTGTTGTGCAATATATGTCTCTCTATGAACTAATGGTGCTTTTTAATGTATTTGTTTTTAAACGTGGATTTTAGATTTGAATAGTATTTTAGTTCTCTTTTAACTAGCATACTAAAAAAACATACGTCTCTTATGTATTTTATGTATCTGCTGAATGACAAAGTTATATCTATCATTCTCTATCATACTGCATCCTTCTAGCGACAACAAATACAGCCAAGTAGTAAACAGTAGATACATATAGCCTATTATATCCATTCCTGTCACAGCCTAGAATAACAGATAATACTATACATACACAAAATAATACATTTTAGGAAGGTGTGGGGACTTATTTGGACATGCCTGGACTAGGGCATGTCTTGAAATAAATTGAGAGATAGAAATCTAGATGTGCAATATATATTCAGGTTGTGACTAATATCACTTAGGCCAGTGATTCCCAACCTGTGCTCTGCGACACTTTAGTGTGCCGTTTGATATGTCCAGGTCACCAGGTGCAGGTGTGCCGCCTGATTTGACAGAAAGTAACACAAAGTTAGTGTTACTTTCTGTCAAATCAGGCGGCACACTAACCCTCCCCCGAAAGCAATATTACTATTATTATTATTGTTAGCTACTGGGCTGCAGGCTTCTTATTGTCGCGTCGTTGTCACACGTCTAACTATTAGATAACAACAACGACGGAACAATACTCTAAAGACCCTGGCCTCGGCCATTGAAATGTTAATGCTAACGAGATGCATCCAGAAGACGCTATAGGCCTACATTTCGCTCCCTCCAGAAAGACTGGAGCTTATAAGGCTACAATTAAATCGTCATTGGTAAACGGTTAAGAAATTAAGTTTCATATTTGGTGCCGTCTGTGACACCCAAAACAAAACATTGTGTATATCTATGTATATGTATTATTTTAATGTATATTGGACCCAGCCATGCACACAGCTGACAGCTCTCTTCAATCACCAGCTTTGTTTGTTCATTTCACCCTCCCTCTCTCTCTCTGTCATGCTCATACACGCACACACACGTTAATGCTTAATAATGAATTGCATTTTAATGGCGCTTTTCTATGCACTATGTGAACTTAACTATGGTTCATTCATTCATACATTTGGAGGTGAAGCGGCGAACAGTCAGTCGACGCCAGCGTCCTCACTTCCTCACACACGTTAATGCTTAGCATAACTTACTCACCTGCAGTTTGTTTGTTGTCATGAAGATGAATTACAGTCTCTTTCAAACTGTCACACACTGAGCCGTTTTCACTCAACTTCCATGAGGTGTTACGTTGAAATAAAGTTGTTTATTTAACTCTGTTTTACTACCAAACAAAACTCGTGTCTCTATCTGTTTGTTTGTTTACACTTTGCAGCGTGTGTGTGTGTGTGTGTGTGTGACTGTGTGTGGAGGGAGGAGGGGGGCGTGGCTACCGGAGTATTTTAAAGGCTGCGCGCCTGAAGCCTGCTAAGGGAGCGGGAAGTAATCTGATTGGTTGAAAGTTAAACAGCCTTCTAGCTGTCTCATTTGGGGGCATGGGATTTGTAGTCTCCGTGTGTCTCTGTTATTTATTTATTCAGTATTTAAACCACAGAAAAACATTTGATTACATTTAGCCTCTCAGACCCAAAACTTAATAATAATAATAATAATAATAATAATAATAATAAAACGTGTTACATTGCAGTATTGATACTGGTACTTAAAGTAAAACACTTGATTACTTTTTCCCCGATGCACCACTGGCTGTGGTGGCTTTGTATATCTGTCTGCCAGTGTGAACTGAACGCATAGCAGAACACCCAGAGTTCACCCAGTGTGAACTGAACGCGCGCAGAACACCCAGAGTTAATTCAACCAGTGTGAACTGAACGCATAGCAGAACACCCAGAGTTCACCCAGTGTGAACTGAACGCATAGCAGAACACCCAGAGTTCAAACCCTGGTCTCCCACACAGGAAGGGACACTATAAAGCCAAGCATCTTAACCACTAACCTAAAGGGAGAATTACCCCCTTTGCTGCACCTCCGTCGGGGAGTCGTCAGAGATCACAGGAGAACGCGTCTGTTTGGAGGTATACTGTAGTCCCACGTTTTAAACATCTCATAACGTGCTTTCATCCACTGTCTGTCTGTATAATATTCTCAATGTGATATCATTCCAGTCCAACCTGTCCTACATAATGAATTATGCATAATGCTTCACAACTTCTGTAAGTGTAAAAGAGCCATGATTAGGCGGGCTACTGATATAACCCCACATATCCTTTTCTCTTTATCACAGCGTTGCTGTTGGAAGCAGAAACCAGCTCGTATCTGCATAATTCAACTTTAATGTTTTTCGTATATTAATGAAATATACGAAGACTATATCACCTGATGAAGGCCGTTCACGGCCCGAAACGTCGTGTCTTAATTTATGGTCTTTTAAATACAATAAAACACTATACTGGAGTAAATAAAGCACTGCTGTGTGCGGACCACTTCTTCACTGTTTCGTATATTAATGCCCAACACATCATCGAACAAGAGTGTCACACAAAACAGTTAAAATAGCAGCTCTATAAGCTCACACCGACCTGCATAATATTGTGAGCTTGTAGATCTGCTGTTTTCACACATTTAAAATAACTAGACCTGTACGTGCCCGTCGCTGTCGGCCACCGGCCTACTTGGGAACGATGCAACTTGGGAACCTAATGATATACATCCATAGCACCCGTCCTAACTGTCCCACATGGAGATCTGTGTATGTGCCTGTGTGTGTTTGTGAAGACTGCAAACTGAAAAGTGTACCTGGCAATCAATTCGGCCCACTGGCAGAGCCTGATTGGTTGAGCTTCAATTGGCTGAGGCAGAGGCTGGAAAATTGCACATGTGAAAGGAGTTGACCTCATTAGGCCCACTGGCAGAGCCTCACCAGAGTCTTTTGTGGTGGTTCTGGAGAACCGTGGGTCCGACCGACTCGATACCTGGCACTGCGCTCCCTGTTGGGGGTGTGGAACGCGTGTGTCGAATGTGAAGTGGGTGGGTCAAACGGTTCTCGAGTTACGTGCGTTACAACCGTACACACACGCACGCATGCATGCAGAGACGTGGCGCATTTATAGTAGGATGTGACGTGTCAGACTAGCGGATTGTCATGATTCTGAATCCATTCCAAGTGCTTGGAATGGATTGCACGAAAAAACACTCCTGCGGGGGCTAAATTCGGCCATATAAACACTTGCCCAAATTGTGATGTGTGCAGGTTATGGCCGTTTTTAGCCCAAGGAATTGTTTTTTGTGCAAAACAAATGCTTGGAATGGATTCAGAATGATCAAAATTCCTTAGTTTAACCCGTCACATGCTACTTGAAGGAGAGTAATACGACCACTAAAAGCAATGTGGCTTAGCTCAGCTTTAGCTTTGGTTGACTGCTATAACTGCAAGTTCCACTAATTATTACATAGTTATCTATAGCACTGTGCTGACACCACAGAGCAAGTTGGTTTTTTGGGAAGCTCACAATATTAAAAAGAATGAAATTCGCCGTGATAATTACTTGAGTCGAGTTTACCGGAGAGAAACTTTATACTTGCAGCTTGGGCTACAGTATAGTGAGAGCTTCGTTACCTAATAATGGCCTCGTGTAAAAATATAATTTAAATTATGCACAGTCCGCTCAACTATGAAGTTCACAAAGAAATAAATACAGTATCCCCACCGCACACACGCATGCACGCATGCACGCGCACGCACACGCACACGCACACGCACACACACACACGCACACCCACACGCAAACGCACACGCACACCCACACGCAAACGCACACGCACACCCACACGCACACGCACCCGGCTCCTCTTTCCCGGAGCTTCTCTAGCTCCTTTATCTAATCTGTACTTTATTGAATATGGTAATTATAATGAAAGGCCTGCTATGTTGCTGCTTGCGGTTTAATTTGTTTTTGTGCCTTTCCCACCGTTCATTCCCTTGCTCTCTCCCTCTGCGGTGCATGCATGCATGTATGCATGTATCTGTGTGCGACCTGTGTGTGTGTGTGTGTGTGTGTGTGTGTGTGTGTGTGTGTGTGTTTGTGTGTGTGTGTGTGTGTGTGTGTGTGTGTGTGTGTGTGTGTGTCCATAATGAGACAGTAGTCCCCGGCTCTGACACCGGGGCTGGGCCTTTAGAGTGGGGGGTTTCTCTCTAATAGGGAAATAAGACATGGCTGCCGATGTCACCAGGGCTTAACTGGTAGTGGCTCCCGGGGAAGAACACTCTCACACACACACACACACACACACACACACACACACACACACACACACACACAGACACACACACACACACACACACACACACACACACACACACACACACACACACACACACACACACACACTACACACACACACACAGACATGAGTGCCGCACGGCGCACGCACGCACACACTTTCACGTTGGCGTGGAATAACTTACACACGAGGATGCACACACATGCACACATACACAGAGTGCAGAGGAACAGAACAGCCGATACGTCAACAGCGCTATATGGCCTTCGGGGGTTAAGGGGATTAAACACAACATGTAACCCCAGAGAGGAGGGCCGTGGCCCCAGCTGGTTGGCTGAACGGGGGGTTCATCAGCCCCTCCTCATGAGCGCATGCATCTCGCTCTGCTGTTGGCGTTGGGCGTCGATATAACGGCTGGCCCGTGTTTGATTAGCGCGTGGGCTGCAGCAGCCGGAGCCATGGCTGTGATCGAGGCTGAAGCCACATGACAACGACCTCAACGTCATGGTTCTCTCACACTCACAGCGGTGGGCATATAAGTACGCTCGCATCATGCAGTGATGTCAATAGGTTTTCAGTGTAACAGGTCCCGGGGACCCCCAGGGACCCCCAGGGGTACGTGGTCTTTTAGATCATGGGTCCCACATGGAGGTACATTTTATGAGTCCTTTCTCATCATCATCATTTTTCGACCGCGGTCGAGATCATGGATTTCACAATGCCGCCACGCCAGACTTTCCGGTCCTTCATTCGCCATCCCCAGTTCGTGCTTATACCCGGATGCATACTGTGTCCCTATAGCGATGACATCAGGGAACGACAGTTTTCTACCTCATGGTCTGCTTTGAGGCAGTACTCCAGTAGAAGAAGGGAAGATATAACCTCATGATCAGCTCTGTGGCAGTGGCCGGCAAACTGTGTTCTTCTGGATTGGACCAGTGAAGAAACACGGGGAAGGTTGCCGTATATTAGATTAGTCGATGGGTGGCTCTTCCAAGACAGATTTTGGCGGGTGTAAGTGCCAACCAATCGTTTCTCTAATTTCTTTGAAAGTGTCCATGTCTCGAAGCCATAGAGTAGAATCGGCTCAATGGTCGTCCTAAATATTTACTTACTAAGCTGTGATGACCAAATGTTATGCATGTCATTGCAGGCTGACCAGGCCATACCCTTCCTAGGTGGAAAGTCCTTTTGTGAAGAAGATCAAATACACCTCTTTAGTGCTCACACACACCGGCATGACCTCAATGCAGGAAATCAAGTTTATATTTAATGTGTAACAAGATGATTTCTTAACTTGGAAAACGGACATGAAGAGTTCTTTCACAAAATGATCAATCCCCCCTCTCTCTGTCTCTCTCTCTCTCTCTCTGTCTCTGTCTCTCTCTCTCTCTCTCTCTCTCTCTCTCTCTCTCTCTCTCTCTCTCTCTCTCTCTCTCTGTCTCTCTCTCTCTCTCTCTCTCTCTCTCTCTCTGTCTCTCTCTCTCTCTCTCTCTCTCTCTCTCTCTCTCTCTCTCTCTCTCTCTCTCTCTCTCTCTCTCTCTCTCTCTCTCTCTCTCTCTCTCTGTTAAGTGACAACCTGTGAGTCTAATCAACAGAACTGCCCTCTCCCCAGTAGGTAAAAGACAATTCAATCACTGCTAAGCTGGCAGTCTGCTGTTATACACCCCGCCAGGATAATTCCTTTCCCCCGGTTTTGTTCTCGTGTCTTTTTAAGTGACGAACGCGCAGTGGGAGACGTATGGTTTCTGTACCGTGCGGAGCTCTTTGGGATATAATGATTCCATTTCAGCGCAGGGCCCTGGAGAGCCCTGCTTGAGAGAGAGAGGAGACATTAGCTTTAACCCATTATGAACGGGAACCCATTTTGGCGTTAGCATCATGCTATGCTTTAGCTTTTGAAAAATAGCAGATCTACAAGCTCATAGCGCGCCACCGAGTGGCGCGCTACGAGCGTGGAGGTCTGCTATTTTTGAAAAATCGAAGAACGACTGACATTTTTAGAATCTGATCTCAGGTCAGAATGGGTTAATCAGACCAGTGTGTGTCCAGTGGAAACCTCGTCTGAATCTGATCTCAGGTCAGAATGGGTTAAATGCTAAAGGTATAGCCAATACTCGTCATCATCACCTTGGATGTGGGCCAGTGTGGCTTCACAGCGTAATCTCCACGGTGTTGCTTAAAAACCCATTATGGGAGAATTCCATGCCTGAAGGCTTTCTTTCCTTTGTTTTGTAGTTGTTACGTCCCCACCAAAGAGGTCCAGGTGGTATTTTATTATTTTCCCTTAATAAGCCCTCAATGGGGGTTGGGTTTTTGTGCTATAATTCGCCTATTTCCATTGAAATAAGTAGTAAAGTATGCCCCATTCAATTCGATGCAATTTAATCCAATTGAAGACGAGAAGAAAACCGGGGAATTGGCTTATTATGGTAAATATGGTAAATTTGCACAAAATACCACCTGGAGCTCTTTGGTGGGGACAACTATACAAAGAAAGGAAAGAAAGCCTTCTATAGCATGGAATTCTCCTTTAAGACCAGCATGAGTCCGATTCTACAAACGTCTACAAACTGTTTTCAGAAAAAAATAAAAGTAGATTTGGCCATGGACTCTCTCTCTCTCTCTCTCTCTCTCTCTCTCTCTCTCTCTCTCTCTCTCTCTCTCTCTCTCTCTCTCTCTCTCTCTCTCTGTCTGTCTCTAGGTCGTCCTCAGACGAGCCTTCCATCGGTGCCTCCAGTCATCCCGGTTCTCCATACATTCTGGCCAGCTCGTTTTCGCTCCTGCGTCTTTCTCGAGTACATCCACATTATGTGACCGCCTCTGGCAAAATGGTCCTCATCTCGCCTAGAATGAAAAGGCAGAAAATCACTAAATAAACGATTTTTTTTCTTTCATATTTACACAGTTTGAATGTTTGAAGAAGGTTTTCATTCCAACAGATTATTGATTTGGGCAAATTCAATGTTAATGTCTGATGTCCTCGTGACCGGGCCCTGTGTGCTGGTTCTGACAGCACCAGTTTGCTGTCTGGAAGCTCTTTGTGTCTCTTGTGCTACTTTCTGGCTCACCCTTGGTATTATTCCATCATACAGGTTCTTGTTGGTATTAAACTGTACACTTGCTGATGTTAAGTACTGCACGCAGCATTCTGGGGTAGTATACCCATGTATAGACTTCTGCAGGGTTGGCTTCAGGGTCCAGCATTCACGGCCACGGACCCCCATCTTAAAATATTGTGTTCCATGGGAGGGACCGCCAGAAGCAAAGATTTACATCTATGTAAAAATAAGAAAAATCTGCTTTAGAAAATAATATGTAGCCTATTCAAAGATTTGCACAAGATAATGTTCAGTCTAAATAAAAAGATCTACAAGGTTAAGCGTACATCTGCTATATTTTGAACAGATGACTTCCTGGTTTTAAATAATAGCTTAACTCTGGACCTTATAAACAGGTCCATTGTACTGTATGGTAGAGTACTGTGAACCAGCCTTCATTCATTCATACTCATAGCAGTTCAGCATCACACTGTATGTACTGTATACATCATTCTGTAAGATCGAATATTCCTCTGTTTGTGCGTGCGTGCGTGCGTGCGTGCGCCTGGTTGGGTGTGCTGCAGGGAAACATGCTGCAGGGCCATCCATTAGCAAAGCCCTGATTCACTTCATCTGTACCCAAGGGACCTTGAGTTGAACACATGCAGTAGCGTGTGTGTCACTGTGTGTGTGTGCGTGCGCGTGTGCGTGTGCGTGTGTGTGTGCGTGTGTGTGTGTGTGTGTGTGTGTGTGTGTGTGTGTGTGTGTGTGTGTGTGTGTGTGTGTGTGTGTGTGTGTGTGTGTGTGTGTGTGTGTGTGTGTGTGTGTGTGTGTGTGTGTGAGCGGGGTGCTCGATGTCAGTGTACTGTACTGTATCTGTATACACAACACACAGCCCTCGCTTTCAGTAAAATATTACAAGTTCTGTAGTGCTGCAGATTAAGCACTGCACAGTGCACGGGCACACACACACACACGCACACACTCGCACTTATCTTTGTTGGGAAAATAATCTCTCACCGCGAGAGCATCAGACCTTTAGATACGGCGTAGGTCCCTGTGATTCATTCAGCGTGTTTGTATATTTATCTTTTTGTTTTTGTTTACGGCCGGGTGTTTTTCCCTGCGAATACAAGCCCGCGTGTGTTGTTGGCATCTCGCTTTCTCTCACAGGATGTGGCCGACATCACCCCATTAGTAAAACAGGGGCAGGGAGGCGTGTGTGGTGTGTGGTGCGTGTGTGTTCTGTGTGTGAGCGTGTACAGTACTTGCATTCTATACTTGTCTTGTACTATATTAAGTATTGTAGAACATTGCGAGGAACGTTGACCTTATTAAACCCTGGATAGCCATACATGGAGCAGACCGGATCATCACCTGTAGCGATAACGGCATATCCGGCATCGATATCAAGACCTGTTCTCTTCAAAATGGACAATGTCAAAGATGTGATTTTGTAAAATTGAACATGAACGTTCAAACATACCAATTCTGGGGTCTCACCCAATCTACAGAGAGAGGAGGGAGGGACGTTTATACCCACTTTTATGACTTGTTGGACATATAAGATCATTCATATGACCACTGCGCTCTGACTATATAGGTGCGTCACCCGTTCAAAACATATCAAAATAAAGGGTGACATATCATCAGTGACATATAAGCAAATCCTTAGTCCCGGCCTGCACCCATGAAAGACTATAGCTATCAGTCAACTTAAAGATAAAGACCAAGAAAACATTGCAATTTAATACAGATCAAAATCAAATCATTACGGATATGTCGATCCTTTCTCCTGCTCCACCAACTCAACTGTCGCTGCTGAGCTAATGCCAGGTGGCTCAGTAACCGTAAGGTTGCCAGTTCGAACCCTGTGGGCTCCCCCAGAGTTAGTGTCAAAGTGTCCTTGAGCAAGACACTGAACCCGTAATTGCTCCTGATGTGCTGGTTGGTGCCTTGTATGGTTTCCGCTGCCATCGCTGTATGAATGTGTATGAATGGGTGAATGAATGTAATGCACAATCTATGTAAAGGGCCTTGGATAAAGGCGCTATATAAATGCACCATTTACCATTCAGAGAAGAGACCTTGATTTACTAAAACACGGCATTCATGAAAATGTTGACGTCCTCATAGTAATACAAAATGTGTGTGTGCGTGCGTGTGTGCACGAGGCCTGCTTGGGTGTGTGGGTGTGTGTGTGTGTGTGTGTGTGTGTGTGCGCACACTGTATACGTGCGTGGCGTGTGTGATTTGCTTCTGTTCTCCGGGCTACTATTCCTCACAGTGGGGTGCGCCGGCTGCTCTACTTTTGGTTATGCAGATGTATCTCTCTCACATTCCAACGGTGATGTAATGCCACGCAACAACAAGAAGCTCAACGACTGATGTGTGTGTGTGTGTGTGTGTGTGTGTGTGTGTGTGTGTGTGTGTGTGTGTGTGTGTGTGCACACTTAAACCATTTTGACCTGAGCTCGATTCTACAAAATGTCTTCTGAATCCTGACAGTTTTCTGAAAAAAAAACCCTGTTTCTATGTCAGTGGTTCTCATGCTATTTCATGTCAAGGACAAGGACCCCTAGAATCATATGGATTTGGCCTCTGACCACCATCTGAAAATATGTTGTTTCAGGGACCCCCCCCCAGAAGCAAAGATTTTAGTTAAAAACATTCGCTCTGAAAGAATGTTTTTCATGATTTTTCAAAAAAATCTACAAGCTCATAGCGCTATATTGAGCTTGTAGATCTGCTATTTTTCAATAGCTAAAGCATATAACATAATGCTTTCAAAAAAGAAACACCAAAAGGGTGTTCCCGTTCAGAGCGGGTTAATATTTAATAAATCTACGATGTTGTTATGTATACGTGCGTGTATTTGTGTTTTGGGTGGTGTAGATGTTGTTGTCGCAGACGACAGGGTCTTCCGGGGCTGGGGAGGACATATTACAGACGAGGCTTTGTTTTCTCCCCCTAGTGCAACATTATACATATGTCTTGTTTCCTCTCGTCTGCTCCAGCTATAGGGTGGAAGAGACCCAAGGGGTGTCACACCAGGGGATTTGTCTCGCTTTGGTGAATGACAGCAGCGTAACGTTTCAATCTCTCTACCATATTATCCCCCCCCCCCCTCCCCACCCAAGCCTTTCCTCCCTCCTCGCTTCCTTCTCTGCCTCGGAAAATCTGCTCGCTGTTTTATACGTGCATGAGCTGTCGTGTAACATTATGCAACATTATACCGTGTTAGGGATGTGCCGATGAGACATTTTGGGCCGATATATCGATATCCGATATAATTAATTGCTGTTATTATGGCCGATAACCGATATTACCGATGTCGATATGATCTCCTGTATTGAAAAAACTGTAACCGTTATATCTGCACTGCAGGCTTAGGCAAGTCAAATTTAACTTTAATAGCTTTATATTTAATATTGTGAGCTTGTATATAGATCTGTTCAAGCTGTTACTTTGGGCTTGTTTATCTGTACATATGAAATACATGCTTAAACATGTAGCTAGGTGTAATGTTAGAGCCCACAGAAGTGAACCTTTCAAGCCTGTTTTCTCAACTCGTTGTTTTCTGCAAGACATTACTCTATCAGCCATATATCTCCAAAACTGGTGGGTCAAACTGAACAACGAATACGTCAATTTGAAGCTATGTTTCCCTGCTTTCATTATGAGATGAAAAAAATCCAATGGCAGTCTCTCTGCAGTCAAATTTGGTCACATATAGGGACACCATGCAGCGATAAATGTCGTTAATGTGTGTAGGCTACAAAAGAACGGAGTCTGTTTTATATATAGGCCCCCCTATGTCGTTGCCACCCCTGTTCCTACAATCATTCGCTATATATTTGACAATTGCTCCGACGCTCAGTGAGACAGACACCGCTTTTCCTTTTAGAGATGTATGTATACGCCTCTACTCTCCAGCATAATTGCTAAAGAAAACATTAACACATTTAGGACCATGACTTCGAAATTTAGAAAATGTCTTCTAAAGCCTGACAGTTTTCTGAAATACCTATATGTTTCTGTATCAGTGGTGCTCAATATTTCATGTCAAGGACCCCAGAAACTTTATGTATATTTGGCCACCGACCACCATCTGAAAATATGTTGTTTCAGGGACCCCCTCAGAAGCAAAGATTTGAGTCAAAAACGTTCGCTCTGACAGAATATATATTGAAAGATTTGCAACACATTTTCACGATTTTTCCAAAAAAATTGCAGACCTACAAGCTATGAGCTTGTAGATCTGCTATTTTTCAATAGCTAAAGTATAACACGATGCTTTAAGTTTAAAACACCAAAAGGGGTTCCCGTTCTGAATGGGTTAAGCGTGTGAAGAAAAGAGCGGTTTGTCTCTGATCTCCCATTGGCATTGGTTAGCGTTGCGTTTGTCGGAAGTTGAAGGAAACATAATAACGTACGCTCCCGTCCAATTACCCCTGCATCCAGAAAACAGTTTTCCATCAAAGGCCCCCACTGACAATTCCTCGGGAGAGGGAGGGAGGGAAGGAAGGAAGGAGAGAATGAGAGAGAGCGCAGACAGTGCTTTAAAACCAAAAACACCCAGGAGCCACCGTGAGGAATTGCAGATTGCTGTTTAACACTGCACTGTTTTACAGTATATAGTGTAATCCAGGGGTTTTCAAAACAGTGGTCCGGGGACCACCAGTGGTCCTCGAGGGGTTTTCAGGTGGACCCCAGCCACCCCAATGGAGGGCTGATGGACCAAATGGACATCTTTTACTCTTGAGTGTAAAATGAAAGCAAATGTACCCAAATGGTTTAATTTTACGCTCTCAAATAGTTATTTATAGTAATTATTGTTAAACACCTGCCTGCATTACTTAATTTACAAGTCTACACAATATTTTTTAATCAATTGTTTGCGTGTTATCTTCTATACCAACATCAATCCAGCATGGAATTGTGGACAAAATCGCATCTAACGATAACAAGTTTTGGGTCTGAGAGGCTAAATGTCGTCAAATGGTCGTCCGTGGTTCAAATGGCGAATAAATAATGGATTTTGAGATGAAAAGGGTTGAAAACTGCTGCTGTAATCCAGGAGGTGCCGAAGAAGACTCACAGCTAAATGTGCTGCAATAACGAAGGAGGGGGGGGGATTAATTTTGTCTCTGCACCTTGAATGGTTTGTCAGTGTGCACTGCTTTTGGACATAATTCAAGTGAGACACAAAAGTAGACTCTGTGTGAAAGTGTAAAAATGGGACATTTACGTTGTACGAAGCCCTAGATTGTTTAGACTATAGAGCAGGAGGTCTTCAACAAGGGGTCCAGGACCTAGTATAGTATAGGGGTCCTCAGAGTTGCTACAGGGTGGCCGCCAAATCTTTGTGGGATAGAGATTTTATGTTTTCATTTACATTAACCACTCAGTCAGCATCCCGATTCTGAGTATATATAGGAGGTCGTCCTCAGACAAGCCCTCCGTCATTGCTTCCAGTCATCCCGGTTCTCCATACAGTACATCTGGCCAGCTCGTTGGTGCTTTGCGCTCCTGCGTCGTTCTTGAGTACATGATGTACTCAAGAATGACGCAGGATGTACAGTATACTGTACATCCACATATGTTAGTGTGGGACGTCCTTGTGCCCGGTGCCCATGTGTTGGTTGGTTCCCATAATATAGCACTAGTGTGCTGGCTGGCAGTTCTTGTTGTCTTTGGCAGTGTCCTGCTGTTCTCATTGTCCTTGGTTCCCTATTTACTTTACACACGCGTGGCATTACATCATACAGATTCGTGTTGGTAACATGTGTACTCTTGCTGATGTTATAAGTACTATCGGCATCTAGAGACTTCTGCAGGGTTGGCTTCAGGGTCCAGTATTCACTCACGTGTAGGAGAACAGACTCTATACCATTGCATTATTGCATAATCATGATATTAGACTGGATATTGTCTGTGACTTTGGATAATTGTGTGATATAGCATAAGTGTTCTATAAAAATATAAATATCGGCTCAGGAAAAATGACTTACTTTACTTTATTTGTTTATTTGGACGGGACATTAATGAACAAAATGTAGTGTAAATACACAAGATTTATAGTAGAGTGCTATTTTCCATCCGTAGTCCATCCAGACATTGAACACTGAACAAAACTGACATAACAAGACATGAGAGGACACAGCATACATAAAACATAATGCATTTAAAACACAGTACAAAGAGAATAATAATAAAATATTAAAACTATTGCTAGGGTACAGTAGGTCAACTCTATTGTTGACTGAGAGTCATACGTGATCACAAGATCACAAGTTGTTTTTTGGCCACTGTTTCAATAATTATCCTTTAACCCATTTTGGACGGGAACCCCTTTTGGTGCTTTAAACATTATGTTATAATTTAGCTATTGAAAAATAGCAGATCTACAATCTCATAGCGCGGCACCGAGTGGCGCACTATGAACTTGTATAGGTCTGCTATTTTTGAAAAATCGTTAAAATGTGCCTAAAATCTTGTAAAATCATTGTCATGATTTAGAAAACATTTAAAAGCTGTGAAAGTGTTGGATCTCCCCCAGTGTGACAGGGAGCTCGTTCCAGTATTGACAACCTTTGATGGAGAGAACATTTTGACTGAAGGTACAGTAGATGCTCTGCCATTTACTTCACAGTCACCCAGTCATGGGACACAGATCTGGTACCAGGACTGCTGTCTCTCTTCCTGTGTATAAACAAGGAAGCTCTGAGAAGGAAGGGAAGTGGTCACGTGACTGGGCTGCGCCATGACACTCTCATGGACACTTTCATGGGAGCCAAAATTATATAGGCCTACTGTGCACTCTGTGCACATCGAAAAGTATAAGTGATTAGAAAACAACCTGTGATATGTCTTCTGTTATTTTCCAGAAGTTTACAAAAGGTCTCAACTGTTCATAAATAATGTTTGTTATGAGCTGGTCCAGCCGGCTCCATTCACTGCCATGTATATTCATTGCACTTCCGGTGTGAGTTTGGCTTTGGTTTGAGTCATTGCATTGCAATGACTCCAGGGTGTCTAATGAAGTACTGTCATCTCATAGACACATGGAAAACTAGAAGAATACAAAAAATGTGGCACTCCATCTTTAAGGAGTCCCAGCCAGGCCACTTCAACACAGGAGGGAGAGAGAGAGAGAGAGAGAGAGAGAGAGAGAGAGAGAGAGAGAGAGAGAGAGAGAGAGAGAGAGAGAGCATGATGGAGGTGTCGGGGGGAGGGTTTCAGAGAGGCCACGACACACACAGAGCTCTCTCTGCGCTTTGGAGTTTGGATCCGCTGATATGTGTTATCACAGCCTGTCACTCACATGTTAAGCCCCCAGGTGCGTGTGTGTGTGTCTGCACGTGTGTGTGTGCGTGCGTGTGCGTCTCTAGAGCGTGAGATTTATTCTGCTTGCACTTGCATGAGGCTATACACATGCACTAAATACACGTGCACTAAATACAACCAGCGTTTTTTCCCGTGTGTTTAAAAATAGGTGCGTTTCAAACACATGTGCACAACAAGGTCATGTATATGTACAGTATATGTGTTGGGTGCACTGTATGTGTTGGTGTGTGTGTGTGTGTGTGTGTGTGTGTGTGTGTGTGTGTGTGTGTGTGTGTGTGTGTGTGTGTGTGTGTGTGTGTGTGTGTGTGTGTGTGTGCAGGCCCCTGTTCTCCCCTTGCCTGCTCCCCAGGCAGAAGACCCCTGTCTCGCCTGCCATTTCTCACCCTGACAGCTGAGAGCTAGACAGCGGAACGAAAAGGAGGGGGAGGAGGAGGAGGAGGAAGAGGGCTGGGGAGGGGAGGTGGAGGAGGAGAGGGGGGGGGGGGAAGGTTGAGAGTTATACAGGAGGGCCGAAAGTGAAGAGAGAGAGAGAGAGAGAGAGAGAGAGAGGAGGGGGGATGCAGAGACGTACGTGATGACAAAATGAAAGGGGGGCTATCATAAGATCACACACACACACACACAGTCACACACGCACACACAAACACAAACACACGCACACCTGCACGAACGCACAGCGTCCTCCCTTCGGGGACCAGGTGTTCTCCTTTCGGAGAGGGCGCGACTGCAGGGAGAAGAAAAAGAAGCTTGCCATCGTGTTTCACTTAACATTTCTGCACCTGCAGCTGCTGGTGGTGGTTTTGGGGGGTGTGGGGGTGTGGGGGGTGGTGGTGGGTCGTGGGGGCACTGCAGAGACACAAGGCACCAGATAAGGTTCGTCTCCAGAGGGGATATGAGGGGGGGGGTATGGGTATGCAGCGGGGGGTTTGGGATGTTACACGCCAACCTACATGCGACCCACCTGCCCTCGCCCCCAACACCACCACCACCCCCACCACCAGCAGCGCAGCGTGCAGCTCCCCCGGGCTGACACCATGGCTTCAGATGAATGTCAGGCTCTCTGTGTCTTTCTCTCTCTCTCTCTCTGAGTGCGTGGGAGACTTCCATTTCTGTTCCTCACACAGACACACTTTCTCTTCCTTCTTTTTTCTCTTCTGTTCAGGTGTTCTCCGGCTGTTTTTTCTTTCTTTCTAACTTTCTTTTTTCTTTCTATTCAGTGGTTCTCAAACCTTGTTTTCATGTCAATTTACAATGTAGGCATTTAGCAGACGCTCTTAATCCATGCAGAGCGATTTACATTAAGCAAGATCAAAAAGCATTCCAAATACATCATACATAGAAAGTATAGTTATCATGAAACATGCGTAAGCTAAGAACATAACAGTTGAATATATCTATATAATAGAAACTATTCATATATAATATGCTATACTATACTATATACGGGTATAAAGTGATATGACTACATTAAAAGCAATTCAAACATGTCAAAGGAGAACCCCCGAATGATTATGGATTTGGCCACTGAATCCCTGCATGGAGTCCAATCTGAAAATACTAATTTGGTGCCATGGATATACCCATACATTTTTTGAGGAGCTATACATACAGCTTTAATGTTTGTGTTGTCTGAACAAACATTAAAAATGTTATGCACAAGGGGATGCATGGCAAATACAGGGAGTCCACACAAGAGTATAAACGTTTTAAACATACATATATATATTTATTAAATTAAGGTAATTCAATAATGATAAATAATCAGGTGTGGTATGTGGTGTGTGGAGTTTGCATGTTCTCCCCGTGTCCCCTAGGGTAGATACCCTCACAAAACACATGCAGTAATCCTGGGGCGTCTGATGGAGGGGAAAGGAACTGGTCGGAATAACGTGTTCCTTCCACACACTACATCCGGCTGGGGAAACTCCCCCCGTCAGGTGAAAAGAAGCAGCTTGGACTCCTCATGCATAGAAGGAAGCATGAGGTCAGTCCGCTGCCCAGGTTGGCAGAGGAAGTGTAGCACCCAGGATTACATTAGATAAATGACACTGGGTGAAAAAAATGGGTTGCAAAATCGTGGGATAAAAATTATAATTAAAAAAAAATAAAAAGGTGTGGGATGTGGAGATGTATGGATGTGTGGAGAGTGCTGTGTGCATATTAAATTGTGTAAAACATAACTGTGGGAGCTATTAAGTAGTTGTGCTAATTCAGTATTTTTTCTATATAATTTAATGCATGTATTATTTAGTTGGTTTTGCTTAGTTAGTTTGTTTACAGCCATTATTTCTGTTGCAGCTAATGCTTTTGTTTTGAAGGTGATGGGCAGTTCTGGGGGCACAGCTGAATCTATTTAATTAAGTGAGCACACAGGTAGTCAGTGAGCACCGGGAAGGTCCATGGTTTTTTACCAGCAGGTTAGGGAGAGCACTTTTGACTGTACTATGTCTGTCTGGAGAAGCAAAATAAAAACACCATCAAATGTTGCTGCCTGACTGGACAATGGTCTTATTCCCTACCAACTGCGTAAGATTCGCTGCCCGGTGCTTTTAGTGTCTTTTAAGTTTTATTGTTCATGGTGTTGATTAGCCACTACAATAACTTAGGCAAAAGGGTGGTTAGGCCCTTGGGGCAGGTGGAAACCCAGGCAGGTCCTGCTAGCAGGGAGGACGGAGAAAGACTGAGCTGCGGCCAGGAGAGCTCCCTATATATAGTCCCCTAAGCCACGCCCACCTCAGGTGAGCACAATTGGTCTGACGGCCTGCTCCACTCTGTCAATCACAGAGGCTGCCTTCTAGCCTACAGGGAGGCAGAGGGGGCAAAAATGGCATTGACAATGAACGGAGAATTGACGTCAGAGCAAATCTACACATGTATGTCGGTGGTAACCGTTTTGTAGCTTAAATGCCTTACTGTTTTCATTTATGACTTTTTGATTGATTAATAATTGTATTAGACAATAATATGCAATCAGTAGGCTACAGGGGTATACAGTCAAGCACAATTGCTATTATTCACAGTCCCACTTTCACTAAACAAAGCGACGCACAGATGTGCGCACACAGACGCACGCACACACGTGCACGCAGACACACATGCACACACGCACACGCACACACACACACACACACACACACACACACACACACACACACACACACACACACACACACACACACACACACACACACACACACAGAGTAGATCCGGAATAGCTTGGCCCCTGGGCCCCCATTCTCTGTGCTCCAGTCCGGACGCAGGCAGCAGTAGTGAGTGGGTAACCTGGGGTGACGGAATCAGGCCTCTCTCTGACTCTCTCTCTGACTCCTGACTCCTGACTCCTGCCCCTCCAGGCCTGGACCTGGAGGGCAGTGACGACCCCGTAGCAGAGGACGCTCTGTGTTACAGGCCTCTGACTAACAGCGGTGGAAAAGGAACTAAGTACTCTTACTGTATACTTTAGTACAATTTTGAGGTATTTGTACTTTACTGGAGTAGGCTACGGTATGTCAAATCTTCAGCACTTTAACTTCTACTCCAGTACATCTGAGACGAATATTGTATACTAATATTGTATATTGTATACTTCACTACATTTATTTGACAGCTTTTAGTTACTAGTTACTTTGTAGATTTTGATTATTATTACAAAACATACATTAACCACTTCAGCACTATAGCGACACATTGTGAGCTTGCAGATCTGCTATTTTCAAAAGATTGCTATACATTTGTAAACTTGAAACGAGACAATATTCTGCATAATGAGTATACCTTCTATGCTTTGGCTACTTAAAGTATAGGCTACATTTTGATGCCAATATATTTGCATTACATTTTGAATGCCGGACTTCTATACTAGAAGCTATACTACTGTATAATTTCTACTTTGAGTATAGCCTACTTTCTGTCGAACCACTGCCTCTGACTACAACGCCTTGACCTGGGGGGGGTGACGACCCAGTATAGTAGAGGACACTGCACCCCCCTCCAGCCAGCAGCACAGCTGCACAGATAACGCGGACCAAACAGGCATAGCAAGTAGCAAAGCCATGTTAGTGCCTCCAAGCCCTCAGTGACTGTATACTCTACGACTGAAAACATTAAATAACCTCAGCATCGCTCGGCACACGCAATGCACGAGGGAGATGTATGGGCTTTTGAAATGGAACAAAATGACGTGTGTGTGTGTGTGTGTGTGTGTGTGTGTGTGCGTGTGTGTGACTGTGTGCGTGTGTGTGTGTGTGTGTGTGTGTGTGTGTGTGTGTGTGTGTGTGTGTGTGTGTGTGTGTGTGTGTGTGTGTGTGTGTGTGTGTGTGTGTGTGTGTGTGTACGTACAGTGTGTAGCGGAGCTTATGTGGGCGTTGATGTCATTCTAAATAATTTAAAATGTGAGGCACGGCGAGCTCCAACGTATAATACTTTGCTAAATTCACAGCAATTTACACAGCCCTATGAGGCCCTATGAGGAGACCACTGCGTTTTAAAGGAGATTTCCATGCCAGAAGGCTTTCTTACCTTTATTTGTAGTCGTTACGGTTACGTCCCCACCAAAGAGGTCCAGGTGTTATTTTGTGCAAAGCGCATTATTGGCTATTTCCCCTACCATAAGCCCTAAATGAATTGCATTGCATTGAATTGAATGGGAATTGAATGGGGCATTGGGGTATTGTGTTAATTCGCTTATTTCCATCGCTCAATTTGTATTTTATTTTTTATATATCCTATCTTAAGCGAATTAGCACAACACCCCATAGCCCCATTCAAGTCAATGCAATTCATTGAGAGCTTATGGTAGGGGAAATAGCCAATAATGCCCTTCGATGGGGACGTAACAACTACAAATAAAGGTAAGATTAAGAAAGCCTTCTAGCATGGGATTCTCCTTTAAAGCAAGCAAGCAAATAATATGTCAAAGAAAATGTTGGTATTCGGACAGCCAGCAATGGGTAAAACGCTCTCTGTCTCTGTGACACATCTAGGGGCCACTATCTGCATTCAAAGATGTTCATAGAAGCTTTGTCATTGGTCGAAAAAAACCCAGTCGAAATGACTAACCAATCAGGAAGTAAACAGGCAAATCGACCAATGACTATACCGGTAAGCTTCTAGGAAAATCTTTAAATGCAGATTACGGCCTTGTAGATAAATCACAGAGACTACATTTTGTTGGGAGCGTTTTGCTCATTGCTGGCTGTCTGAATACCAAAAACATGAATAAAAAAAGGTCAATAAAATGTGGACATATTAATGCTTATAGCAGCTTTAAGGGAAAGCCCACAGAGAGCCTGTGTTAACGACTTTGATTCGATTTTTATTTTATTTTTATGATTATTATTTTAATAGCTGGTCTGCGCAGGCTGCAAATACACAGTACAGTGGTACGATTATACGATGGTGCTAAAAGGATAACACAAAAAAGCCCCATGAGGGTTTGTTTTCCATTGTGTATTTCACTATTATTTGAGAAAAGAACAAAATATGAAAAGATTATAATTCTCACCCGATATCACATTGACTGCAGCTAGGGAGATGTCTTCCCCAATAAACTGAATGCCAAGTCACTTTGTTTGTGCTCGTGTATTCAAATGTCAGCAAACAGCGACGTCTTTTGTAAAAACACCGGAGTTCTCGAAGGAAATGGAAGTATACAGACGATCGCAAAATCTGTCCCAGTGGTTTGGAAACCAAGTGGAAACATCTCCAGTGTTTGTTTGTTTTTGTTTTATTTGATTTTGATTATTTTTTCTCCGTGAACACAGCACACGTGTCTGCGTGCATGTCGGCGATAAAAACAAAACGCTGATAAGGGGAAGACAAACGAAAACAGGAATTGATGATACGGCGGTGTGGTGGAAATTTGGCTTGATCCTGATAACAGATGAAATTACATGTTTGTGCATTAGTGCTGCTGGGGTTGTGCAATAACAAGAAGTCATGTGTGTTTTGTTTTAGCTTGTATACAGTATGTTGTTTTGTGATAATGCACTGATTGGTTGGCACTTTTAATTTCGTTGTACACGTTGCAATGACAAATAAAGATCTATCTATCTATCTATCTATTTTCCCTGCAGCTAAATGACGAAGAGTTGGTAGCCAAATGGACCTTTATCGATCCCTCTTGAGAGTGTAAAAGGAATACCAAATGAACCCTTATGGGTCAATTTTGTTTCATTTTACGCTGTCAAGAGTTACACATCTGCATTAGTTAGTCCAGTGATACTCAACCTCAGGCCCGCGGGCCACATCAGGCCCGCGGGACCATTATGACTGGCCCACCAATGAAAATCTAAAAAAAAGAAGAAAAACAAATCTGGAAAATGAAATAAAAATAAATAAATCTGAATGAAGTTATCTTTAATTACATTATTATAAGTAATACTATTAGAGTTGTACTATTACTCGAACGAAAATAAAAGCTTGGGGGGGGGGGGGGGGGGGAGATGCAATGCAAATGAAAGACATATACTGTGTATCCCTATTCCCTGACATAATTTTATAGCTAAACGGACAGAATTCTATTTTATTTGAATGATGAAACCCAGCTGCCATTAATAGTTGGAAATGGAAATGGAAATTGTAATTGCGGAAATTGCGGAAATGGTGGAAATGGAAATTATGGAAATTGCGGAAATTGCGGAAATGCGGAAATGGAAATTGCGGAAATGGTAATTGTGGAAATGGTGGAAATGGAAATTGCGGAAATTGCGGAAATTGCGGAAATTGCTCTTCACTTATAGCTATCTATTTTCAGGTAGATTGTTTGATTTTACTCAGTCAGCCATATCACTACTCATTTTTTTTCATGAAAAAGGTCATAGCTGGGTAATCTATTTTCAGGCAAATTGTGTTTATTGTATTTTATTTTACTCAGCCATAACAATTTATTTTCTGTTAACCAACTTGCTGGCTGGCAGGCAGGCAGACAGCTACTCATAGACAGGCAGACAGACAGACAGCTACTCATGGAGAATTGGACAGGCAGGCAGTCAGACAGCTACTCATAGACAGGCAGACAGACAGCTACTCATGGAGAATTGGACAGGCAGGCAGACAGCTACTCATGGACAATTGGACAGGCAGGAAGGCAGACAGCTACTCATAGACAGACAGACAGCTACTCATGGACAATTGGACAGGCAGGAAGGCAGACAGCTACTCATAGACAGACAGACAGCTACTCATAGACAATTGGGCAGGCAGGCAGACAGCTACTCATGGACAATTGGACAGGCAGGAAGGCAGACAGCTACTCATAGACAGGCAGACAGACAGCTACTCATGGACAATTAGGCAGGCAGGCAGACAGCTACTCATAGACAGGCAGACAGACAGCTACTCATGGACAATTAGGCAGGCAGGCAGACAGCTACTCAGACAGGCAGACAGACAGCTACTCATGGACAATTGGACAGGCAGGCAGGCAGACAGACAGCTACTCATGGACAGGCAGGCAGACACCTACTCATAGACAGGCAGACAGTAAGACAGCTACTCATTGACAGACAGACAAATAACTACTCATGGACAGACAGACAGACAGACAGGCAGGAAGGCAGGCAGGCAAAGAGCTACTCATGTTATGTTATTATGTTATTATTAACCAAACTTCCCCACAGGGATGGAAACATGGAAACATGTGAGCAACCAAAATATTAAACAATACATAAGTTTCAGTGGTACTTTACCAACTTAGGAGAATTGAGGAAGACCTGGAGATGCCGGCAAACACAGGAGAATGAGGGGGGCCACAGGCCACCCCCTGTAGGGACGTCGAAGCCGTTCCCCCCCCCCCGCCTAACTTACAACCAACTAATACTAACAACGAAAACAAAGACTGCCGGTCATCCCCAGGCCAAACTAAAGTAAATTAAAGTAAACTCAAAACAAGTATTGACATGGTGTGGGACTGAGATGTTGCTGGGTCTGTGTCTGCCATGACACTGAGCTGGCTGGCTTTTATAGAGAGGGCTGCAGCAGATGACAATTAGGGCAATCTGCTGCAGGTATGCCAGTCTGGGTGTGTCAGTCTGAGTGGGGAGGAGAGACAGAGAATTAGCACAGACAATGATTGAATGACTGAGTATGTGTGTGTGTGAGTGATGTCATGGCCACACGCAACAATAACAGCTACTCATGTTATGTGCAATAATTTGTGCAGTTATGGAAACAGCTCTTTGTGTTTATGCAAGAAAATGTAACACATTTATTTATTTACATATTGTGTGCATGCACATTGTACTTTGATACATTTTGCGAAAATAAAGCAATTGAAAGAGAGAAGTTATCAAGTATCATTAATGTCGTAATTTTATCTACTGGCCCCTGGCCCCTTGCCATTTTTGTAATGTGGCCCACAGGTAAATCTATTTGAGTATCCCTGAGTTAGTCTACACACAATTACAGAATGTAGAATAATTGTTATCTTATCCAACAACAAAAAAAAGTCTTATCCTAAAGTATTGGGTCTGAGAGTCTAAATCTGATCAAAATGGTGGTCCGTGGCTCAAATAAATGATGGTCCTGGATATGAAAAGGGTTGAAAACCACTGTAATAGACCATGTTGTATACACTACCATTCCTTATACCCTCAGCTCTCTCTCTCTCTCTCTCTCTCTCTCTCTCTCTCTCTCCTACACAGAAGTACAAAATCCTGCCCGAACAAGAAGAGAAAAAGACAAGATTCACTTCAACACTGAAATTGGATCCCAGCCTCCATTCTGAGGACCAGTCTTCTTCAGCCCAACAGCAAATAATTGCCTTTTTCCCCCTCATCCTCCTACATATAACCCAAACATGCACAGCTATAGGTGGATGGAGGCAATTTACAGGCAGCACGGTACACGGTGTCAGAGTGTGAGCGGACGGACGGTCTGCTTGGGGTCAATGGGCTGTTGCACGCCATGTCCACACCGGCCATGATGAAGAGAGAGAGAGAGATGGAGGCGAAGAGCAATGAGGGCAGCCGTATGCTCAGGCCTTGATGAGGTGGTTTGGATGGAGAGGTCAAGGCTGTTTTTAAGTGTGTGTGCGTGCCTGTGTGCGTGCGTGCGTGCGTGCGTGTTGATGAGGTGTCCATGGTGAAAGGCGATATTAAAAGGGGGGCTATAGCCGGGGTAAATGTGGGGCCGATGACGGGGGGTCTCTCTCTTCAAAGTCTCCTTAGCCCAGGAGGAGTAATGAAGTGTGTCTTTGCTGTAATATTGCCCCGAGGAGAAGGAGGAGGACGGGATGATAATATGAGCGACAGGCGCGGAGGCTCGGCCAGACAGTTTGGGTCACGGTGCCCGCTCCACCTCAGCCTGCGGTGAGGATATGGAGGAGGAGGAGGAGGAGGAGGGGGATGAGGAGGAGGAGGAAGAGGAGGAGGAGGAGGAGGGGGGGGATGAGGAGGAGGAGGAGGAGGAGGAGGAGGAGGAGGAGGAGGAGGGGGATGAGGAGGAGGAGGAGGAGGAGGAGGAGGGGGAGGAGGAGGAGGAGGAGGAGGAGGAGGAGGAGGAGGAGGGGGAGGAGGAGGAGGGCTGCATGCACGGCGAGAGACGGACGGACAAAGACGGCTCTGTTGTTGTAAATGACTGTCATTCATGCCGGCGTGTCGTCCTGCTGTCCATGGGAAACGTTAACGCCGTGAGAGAAAGACAAGGAGACGACGGAGGAGGTCAAACTCACACGTCCTCTGATAGGATGTCAGCTTTAAATGCCTTCAAGGTGTCAGGATGATACCGCTCTCAGGTCTGGATGTTTATGGGTCTTTCTTTCCTTCTTTCTTTCTCTCTTTCTTTCTTCACACACACGCACACACACATGCATACACACACACTCACGCACAAGCGCATGCATATACATGCATGTACGCACACACACACACACACACACACACACACACACACACACACACACACACACACACACACTGGCTTGTTTGTTTGCTAGCGTGAGGGCCCAACAGCTTCTTGTGGTCATTACTAGTACATCACAGTCACATGCAATGTTCGCGTGTGTCCGTCCGTTTTGGGGCTACGTCTTATGACAGACACCGTCAACACAGCCTCTTTGTTGGTTAGCCCCCGTGACCCCCCCCCCCCCCAACCACCACCCCCCCTCTCCCACCGCCCGGAATCTTCAGATTTCCAGACACACAGCATTCCAACACGTCTGACTGACTCTGGACCTATATGCACTTCTTCAGAAGAGTATGTCAATACGTGTGTCTGTCTGTCTGAGTGCGTGTGTGCATGTGAGTTGAATGCATGAGTGCATGTGAGTGCATGTGAGTTGACACATGCTTCCCACAGATTACACACACACACCCAAAGTGAGTTTGAAACTACAGTATATGACCAACGACAAAAAAAAACTCCCATACTCCAATACAACAATAATGTGCAAACACAGCAGCAAATGCTATAGCCA
>NC_137864.1:41840921-41923421 GCF_963924005.1 Protomyctophum bolini
CAGCAGCAAATGCTAGCCAATGGAATACATTACAACAACCACCACACTTCAAATCCAAGTTCATTCACACAAGCTGAAAGCCCTCGACCGCATTCCTATAACGTGAACGGAGTGGTGTGGGAATGACCGTGATGGAGCCGGTGATTCAGGGAAACGGACACATTAACGGAGCCGAGGCTTTCAGAGGAGATTATTCCGTTCTTTGATCGCTGGGTCGAGGAGGAAGCTGACCTACCACATCACAGCAAAGAGGAGCGCGGCCACGGAGGCCATCTTCTTGAGACTCTCTACTGCTGTATACATGAGGGTCCATTTCATACTGGAGAGGTTAGGGTGTAGTTCACTTCATTCTGAACCCGCCCTGGGGAACCTTTCACTCTTCACTTTGCATAAAAGAGATGATAAAAGATAGCTAGGGATGTCCCGATTCCGATCCCGATCCCATTACCACAATTTCTGTGTTAGTCGGGCCCGGCCGATACGAATACCGATACCCAGTGGCCGTGCACAGATAGACACTAGGGGGTGCTAGAGCACCGCCTGCCCTTTTCCTCTGGACAAATGTGTCCTTCATTTTTTTCATTTTTTTTTCTTTTACCGTGTACACTGTACAGTATGTGGACCATGGTGACATTGATCAATTCTTGATAAAAAGCTTCTAATACATTATTTAGGCCCCAAAACCTATATAAATCTCACACTATTAAGGCAACCGCCGGTTTCCCCGCACTGCACAAGGTGCCCATTTTTCACTTGAACTGCCTCTCTAAATGTCTGTGCACGCCACTGATACCAGTGTTGTGATTTTGTGTATATATCTCGTGTTGTGTTTATATCAGACTCCTCACTCAAATGTGCACTTGCAGTTTGGGCAACTCGAAAGCAAACTTCACATGCCCCAACATTTTATTTACCTGCCATAGTGTCAACCCCTTATTACCCCTGTGTCGGATCGGTGGTTAGACTGGCATATTCACCGATACCGATATGACAAATATGGGGCCGATAATAACGATTTATTTCCGATCTCTATTAAAAGATTAATACTTGACGTTGTGTGAAATGTAACCGATTTTGCCGTCATGCAAATAATGCTTGTCAGTGTGAAAAGGCAGGAAGTCTGGATGCATGAGAAGTGGGTCAAGTGTTACTTTAGAAACACCTTAATTAAACAAAAAGTCACAAGGTTGATTACAACGACAGCCCCACTGTGTCTGCGGTGAACCGCCCCGGTCCTCCAGCAGGATGTTGAAAACCATAACCCAATAGACCAATTATTAATTAGGACTGGTCACACATGGGTGACTGTCTGTGAACCTGTTGTGTTGGGAGGCGCTTTTTTCAGTCCATTCAACCTCCTCTTGTGTGTTGGCTAGTGAGGCACAGCCTATTGACACATTTTAAATACTTCATTGCACAACAGTATTGCACACAGAGAACAGCTGATATACAAGCTCACATCGCGTCGCAGATGCGACTGTTGTGAGCTTGGATGTTTCGAGGCTTGATGGACTGCAGCTGCGGTAACCGGAGAAGTCGCCGGTTTTCCGACTCGCCACGAAAAGTGCGGACATCTCGCCAGACATGTCGTTGCCCCAAGGCGGGAGAGAGAGAGAGAGAGAGAGAGAGAGAGAGAGAGAGAGAGAGAGAGAGAGAGAGAGAGAGAGAGAGAGAACTGCAGGCTCTGCTGCCGTGAGCGTGTGTGTGGTTTTGAAGCCAACTGTTTTGTGTTGCTATTATTGTTCACACACATCAGAAACCAAGGATTATATATATTTCAAGGGCGAGAGATCACAATAAAAATCATAATAATCATTCTTCCTCCACACTGGGAGAAAAACAGCATCACGTGAGTGTTGAGTGCAGTTTAGAACGTTTCCATTGCATCCTTTGCATGAGAGGTGCGTGGTGCCGGCCTGCGCCTGCATGCTGGTGCTTATCAGTATGACGTCATCTAAACAAGCTCGATCTACAAGCTCAAAAGGTGTCGCAGTGTGACGCGTTTTGAGCTTGTAGATCTGCTATTTCTTATACGACAGTATATGCGACTGTGGCCCTCTGAGTGAGTGTGGAACTTCATCTTCAAAGTTGCTCACCTCAATGTATAGACAAATTCAGAAACGATGTAAACAGCCAGGTCTTCTACTACATTGAACGGTAGAGTGACTGATGTTTAGTCTGCCTCAAACTTTACTCTTTTACCTGCTTTTTACTATAACACTAACTTTACAAAGATGCCCAGAAAATCGGGATGAACCTGTGTATAGTTTATGGCTGCTCCAACAGTAGAGGCGACATTCAACGTTTGGAGAGAAACGGAATGTCAAAAAAATACACTGCTGTGGCTGAGACCAGAGCCATAGAGTAATGGTTGAAACAAAGCAGTGAAAGGTCCTGAAAGATATACACAACGTCAGTCTTACCCAATACCCAATCGTTCTGTTTTATGAACACAAGGCTGCTGTACTTTATACCTCATACTTTAAATGCTAAGTTTGTGTTTGCCAAAAGTAGCAGATGATCTGCATTAAGAACACATCTGGTATTGTTGTGACGCGCTGCGTTTGCTTGTAACTCTTGCTATTCCTTTGTACTGAATGTCAGCCCCCATTGGTTAATGTGGGATGAGATATTGCACCTGTCCAATCAGATACAGCGATGCCGGTGGTTAATGTGAGATGAGATATTGCAACCTGTCCAATCAAATTGTCAGCAAAAGAACCTCGGAGGAGATCCATTTTTTATTGTGATTTCACAGCATGGTTTTGTTTCTCATTATAGCTACAACAGAGCTTTCCCAGGCTTATGGGAAGAAAAACACACAGTAAAGAAAAAAAGTTGAACGACACCATTTATTTACCACCATTTGACTTGACCTGTGTGTGTGTGTGTGTGTGTGTGTGTGTGTGTGTGTGTGTGTGTGTGTGTGTGTGTCTGTGTGTGTGTGTGTGTGCGTGTGTGGGTGTGCGTGCGCGCGTGCGTGCATGTCTGCATATGTGTGCACAAAATGTGTACACATATGTTACGTATCAGTGTGAATGCTATCTAATGTACTTCTGTGTATGTATGTCTCCCTAGGATATGATTGTATGCGAACCTTTGATATCTAGCTTGATTAAGATCAACACCCGCCACCCCCTACCTACACCCCCCCCCCCTCCCCCCTCTATCTCCCGTACATGAAGACAAAATACTGCTATTAACATTCACGACAGGCCAAGACAACTGAGTTCATGGTGTCATCTCTACACACAGAATAAGATCCAGCATCTGTAAACAGTGAAAAATAGCCATCAAAAAAAAGGAGGGGGTAAAAAATGAAAGAAAGAAAATGAAAGAAAAGAAGACATAAACACCACCTTTGATCCTTGTTTTGGCGTGTGAGAGGAGTGGGACTTGTTGTTCGAGGCAAACCCTCCACCCCCCCTGTTTTAGTTAAAGGTGTCATGACATTCCATTTTTATGTCTTTTTATTTTTCAGTTTTTCTTTTAGGTTTTTATAACCTCAATTACTGTACACCGACACAACCTGAACTTTTTGAACATTCAGTTGATTTTCTGTGGTCTGGGGGGGGTTTTCTCTCAGCCTGGGCACACCTGAACTTCTATGCGCGGCCAAAAGAAGCTGTCTGCCAGGCGTCTGTTCCGGGTTTTTTAGACAGCTGGTGGATGGAAATGAAGCTCCACCCACGCTGCAGAATGCCACTGCGGCAAGCTTTTCCTGGAAATCTGGCCGACGCTGCAACCTGCCGCGTGGGTGGAGCTTCATTTCCATCCCCCCCGGCTGTCTAAAAACCCGGAAGAGACGCCCAGCAGACAGCTTCTTTTGTCCACGCATGGCATCTTAGGTGTGCTTACACTGAATGTGCGTTCTGAAGCCTTTTGAGCTGCAATGAAAACAAGGCAAAAACAGGCCTCAACAGTGACACCCGCTGGCAAATTGTATTGTCATAATATATGCATGGGATTTGTGGACTCTGACATCACAGTCCACAGGAAAATCGATCAGAGCACTTAAAACCTACTGAATGTTAAAAGTTCAGGGGGGTTTTTGGGGTGCAATTGAGCTCAGAAAACATAAAAGAAAGTAAGAAAAATGACAAAACCTTTCTTTTTAATGTCACGATCCCATTAATATACAAGTCTCGATTTTTGAAGCACTTTGTCTGTATAGCGTCGGATTGAATGACATTATGGAGTAGAAACGAATCAATGGTTTACACAGTTTTCAGAAAAAAGTATATTGTATATATATATATATAGATTTATATATAGATAGATTTATATCCATTTATAAGCTTTTTAAAATAGCACAGTAAACACTTTGCACACAATGATAGAAACCACTGAATGTCTCTCTGATTGTTTTTATGTATAGGCCAATGGGTGTGGAGGCCACACCCCCTCGTTAACCACTCAACGAGGCCACACCCCCTCGTTAACCACTCAACAACTTAAACCACAAACCAATTATACATTATTTTGAATCTAGCCGATTTACAAGCTCAGTCACAACTCACAACGCGTCACACTATGATGTGAGCTTGTAGATCTGGCATTGCTTTGGAAAAATTGACAGAATTGTTTTGAATTTATTTATATTTATATTTCCCAAACTTTGGGACATACTTAACTTTGGGTTAAAGTTGTTAAGAGTAGGGATGGTGCTCGTACATTTCTATTGATAACTTATCGATCAGGGTTCTTATCAAGCCCACTATCGGGAGACGACAATCAATTCTGAACAGAACCAGTATAATTCCCCCTATAGGACCTTTTAAGGCCTTTTAACTTTTGTAAAGTAATATTGAAGAAACTGTATACCGAAACTGTAATGTGTGTACTGTACTGTCACACATTAACCAGTGTAATTTTTGCGCTGGTTTGGCAGGTATCAATACACTTTTTAAACATGACGTCAATGCTCGATAGCAGGCTCGATAAGGCCAAATCGTACTGATACCCGGGTACACAATAACCTTGTTATCGGGTTTTTTCCGGGTATATCGGGTCTCGACGAGCTCCATCCCTATAGTTAAGAGGTCATTGTTGCACTTTCTCTCCAGTCCAGTTCAGGAGGGCAATAACGGAGAGAGACCACTGTTCATGTTTTCAGATACTAGAACTATTGTATTTTCTTCATCCTTTTTGCTGACATTATACTGAAGATGAGTTCACATCTTGTGTCAAAAAACAAAATATTTAGTTGTTGTTTTTTTGTCTTTTTTTAAAGGTGTGTTGAACTTTTCCCCTCCTGAAGTGAAACTGAAACTGAAAGAGAGGACGTACAGAAGCCGTCACTAAAGATTGGCCGTTCTTTCGGCCTGTAATACCTGTAAAAAGTTAAGAGTCGGAACACTTTGACCACACAGAAAGAACCAAAGAAACGAAAAGAGAAGTTATAGAAAGACAGTCGAGTCGAAAAACCGGAGATACTGAAGTCAGAGTAAATGCACATCATTTTTTTCATTTTTTTCCTCTCTCTCTCTCTCTTTCTCTCTCTTCTGGGTTTTTTCCATACCTGTACAACATATGCTCTCTCTCTCACTCTCTCTCTCTCTCTCTCATCCTTTTTTCTTCTTTTTTGTCTCTAACCCAGCATCTGAACGGCATCTGTACAGTCGGCGTAGTGGTGACATAGTAGAAATAGCTAAAGGGTTCTGAGTGACGTCGGTTTGAAGTTTGTACAGAAATGTTTGAGTTTTTTCGTCCTCGTGTAAACAGGCACACACAGATCACCAGAGAGAGGGTGTACAGTATATATATATAATGTACTCCAACCTCAAAACCCCCCTCACACACACGGGGACAAACATTACTCCGTTTTGAGTTCATCGTGTCCCGTCCTTTGTCTCGCCGTCCCCCCTCCCCCTCGTCTCATAATCCGTCATTCGCGTCGGTCAGTGTTCTGTCCTGTCCCGTGCAGGACAGTTCAGTGTTCTGTGTCTGTCCTGTCCCGTGCAGGACAGCATAACGATCTTCGTTTCAAATGGGTGTCGTCATAATGTGGGCCTCATATAGTCTCAGGCCTGCTGAGATGAATAAGGCCTTGGAATGGTCTACAAGTTGTCTTTTTTCTTTTCTCCCCTTGGCTGCTGATGCTAAGGTTCCTGTTATACAGTTGTGGCCTCCCAGGATAATGAAGCTGATAACAACAAGGTTGTTGTTGTTGTTGTTTTTGTTGTTCGTCATCCGTGATGCTGTTTTGTTTTTGTTTTTGTGTCATGTTTACATTGTCTCTATAGCATCACTGTGTTGGCGGTCTTTAGCGCGGGAAATTCACGCCGTCTCCGACAGGTCCACGCGGAATGAGCTAGCAAATCCTTTTGCGGGCTGGAAGGAAGGAAGGGAGGGAGAGAACACACTCGTTAAAATGAAACGTACGTCGAGCTTTCCCCAGTGATATGTTCTTCTACTTTTAAATACACTCTTAGGGGGACGATCACACCGAGACACACGCCACACAAAGATTCAACATTTCTTTATTTGTAGTTTGTGTTTGCTATAGAGCGTCACAGTCCCGCCCCCCCTCGAGAGACCCGGGAAAGAATTCCCCGTTCATTTCCTCCTCATAGGCTTTTCCAAAAGACGTTTACGCCGCGTATACAAAGCCAACTCTTGTCGTGACAAATCATGACAATAAACACAATGTTTTGGGCCAAACAAATAATTAGAAAGAAGAAAAAAAACGGCAGGTTACAACACTTGTTTTGATGTTTTTCTTCTATTTGTCATGACTCGAGTTGGCTTCGTACGACACTTAAAAGGTCTTTAAATAAATACAAATGTCTATGGGAAAAATGCACTTAATTAATAATAATAATAATTAATTGATTGGTTAATGTGTCTCTGCACCTGTAGCGACACGTCTAGGTGTGATCTCCCCCTTATTACGAAGGAGATTCCGTCAAAAAGAAAAAAAGTGAACTGAAGTGGTGAGAGTTATTTATATTCCCTTATCATAAGGGGAATGAATGGCTGGTTTTCAACAGTCAGGGAATGAGCTAAACGCATATATATGTTTACATCAGAGAGGAGGACAGATGCTCATATATATGTTTACATCAGAGAGGAGGACAGATGCTCATATATATGTTTACATCAGAGAGGAGGACAGATGCTCATTTTTTTTTAACGAGGGTTCTAATAGTTTCATTCATTATGAATAGCATTGAATAGGTCATCAAACATGTATGCATCCCATTGCCCGTCTATTAGCCAAGACTGATAATAAACAAGATTCTTCTAAACATAGCAACGAATGCCATTTATCAAGAACATATTGCTGGAGCCGGTCTCGGAGTGGCTCCGTTACCGCGATCATATATCTACTGTATCGTCACATTTTCCACGGATACAGTAATAAGACAAAAATAAAATAATAAAAACACAACTTGAGGCGGCAGGGTTGAGGGTCAATTCGCTTCAATAGATTGGATGAATGGGATAAAGTTTTAAAAAGTAAGAAAGGGGCCCTTGTTGGATTGACTGAATTTAGAGTGGAATTTATACCCATAACCCTGCAAGGCAGAGAAGATGAGCAGACACACACACGGGGAGCTATACATTTGGAGCAAAAAACAGCCTCTGGAGCTAAGAGCTAAACTCCAATTATACTTCACGTAGCGCTGATGTGCAACATTATAGGAGACTGCTGGCTCTGTCGAGTGAAGTTACAGCAGAAATAAGCAGGTCGTCATGCTCTATTGTCTACACCTGGGGAGGATAAAACCCCCACAGGGAGTCAGCATGCGTGAGGCACCCATGGAGGATAATATGGTGGCTAACATGGTATAGTGAGTGAGACTGCATGGGAATGACTTCACAATATTGAATGCAGGCTACCGTACATGCACACACACGCCATTTTGGAAAGAACTTCACGGTCCCTATAGCTTCCTTACTTCCTTCACGATGATATAGTCTCACGTAGCCAGACCACTATTCAACAATCTCCGAATGCTAGAGTCTGGAACTATAGAGCAGTGATACTCAACCTCAGGCCCGCGGGCCACATCAGGCCCGCGGGACCATTATGACTGGCCCACCAATGAAAATCTAAAAAAAAGAAGAAAAATAAATCTGGAAAATGAAATAAAAAGAAATAAATCTGAATGAAGTTATCTTTAATTACATTATTATAAGTAATACTATTAGAGTTGTACTATTACTCGAACGAAAATAAAAGCTTGGGCGGGGGGGGGGGGGAGATGCAATGCAAATGAAAGACATATACTGTGTATCCCTATTCCCTGACATAATTTTATAGCTAAACGGACGGAAATGGAAATTGAGGAAATTGCGGAAATGGTAATTGCGGAAATTGCGGAAATTGCTCTTCACTTATAGCTATCTATTTTCAGGTAGATTGTTTTATTTTACTCAGTCATAACAATTTATTTTCTGTTAACCAACTTGCTGGCTGGCAGGCAGGCAGACAGCTACTCATAGACAGGCAGACAGACAGACAGCTACTCATGGAGAATTGGACAGGCAGGCAGTCAGACAGCTACTCATAGACAGGCAGACAGACAGCTACTCATGGAGAATTGGACAGGCAGGCAGACAGCTACTCATGGACAATTGGACAGGCAGGAAGGCAGACAGCTACTCATAGACAGACAGACAGCTACTCATGGACAATTGGACAGGCAGGAAGGCAGACAGCTACTCATAGACAGACAGACAGCTACTCATAGACAATTGGGCAGGCAGGCAGACAGCTACTCATAGACAGACAGACAGCTACTCATGGACAATTGGACAGGCAGGAAGGCAGACAGCTACTCATAGACAGGCAGACAGACAGCTACTCATGGACAATTAGGCAGGCAGGCAGACAGCTACTCATAGACAGGCAGACAGACAGCTACTCATGGACAATTAGGCAGGCAGGCAGACAGCTACTCAGACAGGCAGACAGACAGCTACTCATGGACAATTGGACAGGCAGGCAGGCAGACAGACAGCCAGCTACTCATAGACAGGCAGGCAGACAGCTACTCATAGACAGGCAGACAGTAAGACAGCTACTCATTGACAGACAGACAAATAACTACTCATGGACAGACAGACAGACAGGCAGGCAGGCAGGCAGGCAAAGAGCTACTCATGTTATGTTATTATGTTATTATAACAGCTACTCATGTTATGTGCAATAATTTGTGCAGTTATGGAAACAGCTCTTTGTGTTTATGCAAGAAAATGTAACACATTTATTTATTTACATATTGTGTGCATGCACATTGTACTTTGATACATTTTGCGAAAATAAAGCAATTGAAAGAGAGAAGTTATCAAGTATCATTAATGTCGTAATTTTATCTACTGGCCCCTGGCCCCTTGCCATTTTTGTAATGTGGCCCACAGGTAAATCTATTTGAGTATCCCTGCTATAGAGCGTCGCAGTCCCGCCCCCCTACCAGGGCCCAGGAAATGATTCTCCATTCATTTTCCTCATAGGCTTTTCAAAAAGTATTTATTTAAAGAATTTTACGCCGCGGACAAAGCCAACTCGAGTCGTGACAAATCATAACAACAAACGGCAGGTTACAACACTTTTTGTTGTTTTTCTTCTTTGTAATTATTTGTTTGGTCCAAAATATTTGTTGTCATGAGTTGTTGGCTTCGTACGACGCTTCGTACGACGCTTAAACGGTCTTTAAATAAATACTTTTTGAAATGTCTATGGGAAAAATGCATTGGGATTAATTTCCTGGGCCTGGCGTCGTCATGAAAGGGGAATAAAATGAAATTAAAATAAATAATATAGCAATCTATTCATATTAGAATATATTTTGCACGTAAAGACGAAACGGAAGTGGCGAGGAGGCTCCACTTCCACTTTATCGCTTACTCATGATAGCTCTTCCGTTGGCCCAGACCGTATGATGGAAGCATTTGGAAAATTGCGGAGGGCAACAGTCTGGTAACGCGAGACTATACCGATGATAGTATAATGACTCTGTTCCATTCTGGTCAAACAGAGTCAGGGTGCTGCTATCGTGCGCGTTAGCTCACTGGAAACACTCAATTACAACCAGTGGGTCTTAAAGTGTCCTTGAGTGGGTTCCAAAATGGCCCTTATATGGGTGTACTGTACAACTCTGAGAGTGTACAAATGGAACCAAGTGGACCCTTAATACGGGATATAAGGGTCCACTTGGTTCCATTTGTACACTCCCAGAGTTATGAGGGTTCTTGAAATTAAACGCTAAATGTTGGAGAACCATTGTAGGCCTACACTAAATGGAACAGAGCCTTAATTACTAGTGTCATCGGTAACACCTGTGAAGGATGCAGGGAAGTGTTCCCCGGAAGTAGGAAGAGTTATTCTGTGTGTTATTCAGAGAGCCTATTAGACCTAATATAATATTCATGCCGTGTGGAAATGAACTGTGAGGCAAATGATAGCAGCACTACACTACACACCCAGATGCACTCTACACTACACACACTACACTACACACTACACACCCAGATGCACTCTACACTACACACACTACACTACACTACACACTACACACCCAGATGCACTCTACACTACACACACTACACTACACTACACACTACACACCCAGATGCACTCTACACTACACACACTACACTACACACTACACTACACACTACACACCCAGATGCACTCTACACTACACACACTACACTACACACTACACACCCAGATGCACTCTACACTACACACACTACACTACACACTACACACCCAGATGCACTCTACACTACACTACACACTACACACCCAGATGCACTCTACACTACACACACTACACTACACACTACACACCCAGATGCACTCTACACTACACACACTACACTACACACTACACACCCAGATGCACTCTACACTACACACACTACACTACACACTACACACCCAGATGCACTCTACACTACACACACTACACTACACACTACACACCCAGATTCACTCTACACTACACACACTACACTACACACCCAGATGCACTCTACACTACACACACTACACTACACACCCAGATGCACTCTACACTACACACACTACACTACACACTACACATCCAGATGCACTCTACACTACACACACTACACTACACACACTACACTACACACTACACATCCAGATGCACTCTACACTACACACACTACACTACACACCCAGATTCACTCTACACTACACACACTACACTACACACCCAGATGCACTCTACACTACACACACTACACTACACACCCAGATGCACTCTACACTACACACTACACACTACACACCCAGATTCACTCTACACTACACACACTACACTACACACCCAGATGCACTCTACACTACACACACTACACTACACACCCAGATTCACTCTACACTACACACACTACACTACACACCCAGATGCACTCTACACTACACACACTACACTACACACCCAGATGCACTCTACACTACACACTACACACTACACACCCAGATGCACTCTACACTACACACACTACACTACACACCCAGATGCACTCTACACTACACACTACACACTACACACCCAGATGCACTCTACACTACACACTACACACTACACATCCAGATGCACTCTACACTACACACACTACACTACACACTACACATCCAGATGCACTCTACACTACACACACTACACTACACACTACACACCCAGATGCACTCACACTGGTATTCAAGTCAGCTACTCGGGTCAATTGGGTTCTTTCTTTCTTTCTTTCGCTTGATCTGCAAAACTGTTGATAATCTCTGGACATGGTGTTCTACCTCAAGTCCTACGGTTGCACGGTAGAATACTACAACTATATCCATTACTCGATAGGTTCCATGTGTGGCAGGTATATTTATAACACGTAAACACACTTGATATATTGATAGGCATTAAATGTGTGGGTACAGTACGTACATCAGTGACCTTTACTTATTCTGAGCATCATCAGATGTGAGGTTATTTGGTGGGAAAGCTTGGGGGGGAATTTAGGAAAATAAATAAAAATGTTGGCCACAGCAGATTTCTTTGAATCAAATGGAGATTTATTTATTTATTATTGTTTTATTTAAAAAACAAAAACAAAAAAAACATATAAGAAGAAGAAAATAGAGAAGCTTATATACAATACTTATAGGGTTAGTATCCGGTTAGGAATATTTCTCAAGCGTGGGGTGTCAGAAAGGGAATTTAGTAAAATATACAAATGAACAACAAACCATCAATAATAATGAAAATAATATAATTACATAATAATAATAATAATTAAGTTATAAAACAAACAAACACAAAAATAAAGCCATATGTGCCAACTCAAAAGCAAATAAAAACGTGATGAAACCACAAAAATGGTATTATTAAGTCCAGATTGGAATCAAAGGCGGATGGATCGAAACGTATCGGCCTCCCTCCTCCTGTCTGTCTTTTATGTATACTGGACCACACCATCATCTTAGGGTCCTTTAGTATCTATACTGGAACACACCATCATCTTAGGGTCCTTTCACGGCGCAAAAAGCATTGAATTCGGATGTGTATATTACAGGAAACTCCTGTTAAACTTTCCAACAAACTTTCCGGTAAACTCCCACACGTGTATATTACCGTATATTACTGTATATGCCTGCTAAACTTGAGGTTTACGGGCAAATCTAGTGTCCATAATTGCCCGCTAACTCCCCTTTTCACACAGTGTTTAGTATCTATGAACCACACCAAAGTCGTATAGGGTCCTTTAGTATCCATACTGGACCACACCACAGTCGTAGGGTCCTTTAGTATCTATACTGGACCACACAACAGTCGTAGGGTCCTTTAGTATCTATACTGGACCACACCACAGTCGTAGGGTCCTTTAGTATCTACACTGGACCACACCACAGTCGTAGGGTCCCAGACAGTGAACTTTAGTATGTATACTAGACCACACCACAGTCGTAGGGTCCCAGACAGTGTACTTTAGTATCTATACTGCACCACACCAAAGTCGTAGGGTCGCTTAGTATCTATACTGGACCACACCACAGTCGTAGGGTCCCAGACAGTGTACTTTAGTATCTATACTGGACCACACCACAGTCGTAGGGTCCCAGACAGTTCTACTTTAGTATCTATACTGGACCACACCACAGTCGTAGGGTCCCAGACAGTGTACTTTAGTATCTATACTGGACCACACCACAGTCGTAGGGTCCCAGACAGTAAACTTTAGTATCTATACTGGACCACACCACAGTCGTAGGGTCCCAGACAGTGTACTTTAGTATCTATACTGGACCACACCACAGTCGTAGGGTCCCTTAGTATCTATACTGGACCACACCACAGTCGTAGGGTCCCAGACAGTGTACTTTAGTATCTATACTGCACCACACCACAGTCGTAGGGTCCCAGACAGTGTACTTTAGTATCCATACTGGACCACACCACAGTCGTAGGGTCCCTTAGTATCTATACTGGACCACACCACAGTCCTAGGGTCCTTTAGTATCTATACTGGACCACACCACAGTCGTAGGGTCCCAGACAGTGTACTTTAGTATCTATACTGGACCACACCACAGTCGTAGGGTCCCAGACAGTGTACTTTAGTATCTATACTGCACCACACCACAGTCCTAGGGTCCCAGACAGTGAACTTTAGTACCTATACTGCACCACACCAAAGTCGTAGGGTCCCAGTGAACTTTCGCACTGATACTCACAGAGAAACGTGGTGGCCTTGTACGGCAGCGTCCCGGCCCTATCATACTCTTTCCTGTCCAGCGTGCTGGCGCTGTACTGCTGCTGCTGCTGCGGAGCAGACGGAGGAGGATGGAGGTGATGGTGGAGACTGTGGTGTGACTGAGACCTCGCACACCCGTCCTTGCCAAAGGTGGAGAATGACGAGGTCACGGATGAAGATGTGAGCTGGTTTTCGGACGGGTGTTGGTGGTGGTGGTGGTGGTCGGCGGTGGCGAGGGCGGCGGTGGAGGGTACCTCAGTGTCGGGCAGCGGCGTGGCGTCCATGCCGGGCACGTGCAGGTTGCTGCGGTAGTCGGGCCCGCCCCCCTGGCGCCCGCCGTCCGACGGCACGAAGGACGGCATCCAGCAGCGGTCGGAGTGGCCCAGGGCCTTGCACTCCTCCGTGCAGTTGGAGAACAGGTCCACGGTGCCTGCAACAGAAAGAAGTACACAAAAAGGTTTAGGGCGTCGAAATGTATACCATAAAGAAGTAAACCGTATTAAAGTGCTCATTATGCTAGAAGAAGGTGCCATTTCAAGTTTTCAAAATGTATAAACAAATGATTGTCGCTCCTGTCACAGACATGATGTCACAGACATGATGTCACAGACGTGCGCAGAGAAAGTTCAGTCAGGAAACTTAGTGCAGTTGCCAGCGGCCAATCATTGGGCCACCTCAGCATCACGTTCTCAATCACATGATTAACTTCTTCCAATCACACTCATTCACATGATTCACTTCATCCAATCACACTCATTCACATGATTCACTTCATCCAATCACACTCATTCACATGATTCACTTCATCCAATCACACACTCATTCCATCTTCATACCGACTATATTTAAAGTGGAAGTTTGCACTGCTCATCCTGCCTGTTTGCTGCTGCACACTCTGATACTGCTGCTGTCTGCTTAAACCTTTGCTGCTCACCCTCCTCCACCCCAGCTACCACCTGTCGTTTTGGATCTGCTGTTTAGGTACGGGGGATTCAGAGTCCCTATGGTGGGGATTGATGCACTTGATCAGAGTACCTAAAAAGCTGGTCCTGTTCATCGCCAAAACATAATAAACATATTGCTCATTTTATATTCAATAAAATATATTCCATTCAATGACTTCCTCACATTTGCCTCTTAGATGCAGTGGAGTAGAAGAAAAAGTACTGGATATTGGAGATACTCAAGTAAGGGAATGGAGGAGTGACGTATATGAAGGGAAGATGAGGAGGGGAACAAGAAGTAAACAATATATATGGAAACGAGGAGATACTGCAAGTTAGCAAATCATTTGCCCAATACAAGCTGAAGAAGACAAAAAAAAAAATGCTGCAGCGAAAAGCTATTCATCAAACGAGACATGGCCAACATTGATGAAGTGAACTGTTTGTCTTGCTCTCCTCCTCATTCATTCTGAACCAAAATGTGTAATCAAAGCGTTGCAGAGAAAAAAAGAACACTATCTTCACCCTCTCTCTCTGCTCACATCAGAACCATCTCACAGGCTCACAGTCGAACAGCAGAAAGACAACGAGGCACCAAACAAATACTGTCATTTCTCTTATTCTGTCTCGCCCTTAGAATGGAAAGAAGACACAATTACATCAAAGGCAGGCGTGAAACGAGATAACAAAAAAGAAAAACAACAGCATGTTTGCCGATTGCTTATTCACGCTGCTTTAGTCCTTCAAACCAAACGCGATATGACAAGCGACGCACACGGCTGACACCGAGGCTGCGAGGCAGGCTCTCTGCGCCAGAGAGAACAAAACACTGGAACTCACAGAATAGAAATGATCATCTTTAGATGCTCGGATGAATACCGTGGACACGCATGCACGCACGCGCGCACGCGCACACAAACAACACACACATGCAAGCATGCACGCACGCACACACACACGCACACACACGCAAGGACACACAAAAACAGCATGGAAGAGGTACAGTTAAGTTAATTATGCTCTCTTTGAGTGAATAAAGAGAGGAATGTAAGAAGCAAAGAGGAGGGAGGATGAGAGAGTACAGAAATAAATAGGAGAGAGGAAACACGGTCATCAGAATAATGGAAGCCTCGAGTCATTCTGTTCGTTGGCTGATTGGATTTGAGGTCTTTCAGAGGAGGACAGACAGACAGCAGGACAATGTGAGTCTTTCAGAGGAGGACAGACAGCAGGACAATGTGAGTCTTTCAGAGGAGGACAGACAGCAGGACAATGTGAGTCTTTCAGAGGAGGACAGACAGCAGGACAATGTGAGTCTTTCAGAGGAGGACAGACAGCAGGACAATGTGAGTCTTTCAGAGGAGGACAGACAGACAGCAGGACAATGTGAGTCTTTCAGAGGAGGACAGACAGACAGCAGGACAATGTGAGTCTTTCAGAGGAGGACAGACAGCAGGACAATGTGAGTCTTTCAGAGGAGGACAGACAGCAGGACAATGTGAGTCTTTCAGAGGAGGACAGACAGCAGGACAATGTGAGTCTTTCAGAGGAGGACAGACAGCAGGACAATGTGAGTCTTTCAGAGGAGGACAGACAGCAGGACAATGTGAGTCTTTCAGAGGAGGACAGACAGACAGCAGGACAATGTGAGTCTTTCAGAGGAGGACAGACAGACAGCAGGACAATGTGAGTCTTTCAGAGGAGGACAGACAGCAGGACAATGTGAGTCTTTCAGAGGAGGACAGACAGCAGGACAATGTGAGTCTTTCAGAGGAGGACAGACAGCAGGACAATTTGAGTCTTTCAGAGGAGGACAGACAGCAGGACAATGTGAGTCTTTCAGAGGAGGACAATGTGAGTCTTTCAGAGGAGGACAGACAGCAGGACAATGTGAGTCTTCCAGAGGAGGACAATGTGAGTCTTTCAGAGGAGGACAGACAGCAGGACAATGTGAGTCTTCCAGAGGAGGACAGACAGCAGGACAAGTAGAAGTAGAAGTAGAAGTACAAGTAAGGTAAGTAAAAGGTAAGAAAACCTTCTAGCACGAAATTCTCCTTTAAGTCCAGTACTTGGGTAAATGCACTTATAGTTATAGAACTTTCCATCAGTGGATGAGCACCAAGGTCAGAGACAGAGCTGGTGCACTGAGAGAGAGAGAGAGAGAGAGAGAGAGAGAGAGAGCTAAGGGCCATTGAGCATTATAACGATTACAACTGATCGTTGTACTTTTCTCTACAGTTGGTGAACTCTGCCGTCCACTTGACTTATAGAAGGCTTATTAAAACTATATTTTATATAGTTCTCGTTAACTATAACTATACACTAAACGGCCCTTAAGACTGAGAGGAGAAAAGGGCTTATAGTTGGGACGCTGATGCTGCACACTGGAAATAGAACAGATACGTTTAAAACGGGCTTGAGCTAGTTAGGGAGAGAGAGAGAGGGAGAGAGAGAGAGAGAGAGAGAGAGGGAGAGAGAGAGAGAGAGAGAGAGAGAGGGGCCGATCTATTATTCTCCCAGACTTACTGAGAACTACGCACGCACACACGCACGCACGCACACACACACACACACACACACACACACACACACACACACACACACACACACACACACACACACACACACACACACACACACACACACACACACACACACACACACACACACACACACACACACACACACACACACACACACACACACACACACACACACACACACACACACACACACACATTCTCTGTGCATGCAAAGTACATAATGCATGTCCCCACAAACAAACAAATCAGGCACAGGACAACGCAGGTGTCATAACAGGCACGAATGCAGGTGTGTGCAGGCAAAACCCCACACACACACACACACACACACACACACACACACACACACACACACACACACACACAAAACCACAAACACACGTACATGCAAAATGTACATGCATCCCTTTCGAGTGAAAGGTAAGGGGATTTTGTTTTTGTGTGAGCTCAAGCTCATATACATGAAATCCTTTAACCAATACGTTCACCTCTGGACATTATTTTGCATACAAGGCGGCAAGACGGCTATTTAAACTTTGCGGGACTTTTCTTTTGACAGCTTTTGTTTGTTTGTTTAGTTTAGTTTAGTTTAGTTTAGGATCGGTTTCGTTTCCCCCTCGCAGAGACCACAAACTGAAATAACCTTTCCACGCAGATGCAAGAATATGATCCCGTATTTAGCACAAGAGAAAAGCATAATTTGAATGTCTTGCAGTCCCTTTGAAAGGCTTTGACTGAGGGGCTGTCATCGTGCAAGCCTCCAGCTTTTCACCAGAGGAGAAAAACAGCTTTTTATTTGTATTTTATATCCAGGATGAGTTAATAGCACAGGCAGACTCCTCACATATAATAGAGCATGTCTGAAAAAACTGTCAGAGCTGAAATCGAAATTATGTAAATATGAAATAAATGCTAACCTTTCAGGCCTGTTTTCTACACTCAAGACAGTTTCTCTGCAAGACATTTCTCTATAAGCCATATCTCCAAAACTGGTGGGTCAAACTGAACAACCAATATGTCAATTTGAAGCTAATGATTATCTTCTTTCATATATATGACACATTATAGACCATATGCCATTATTTACTATTTGGAAAACATTTTAAATTAAATAGTTCAAATAGCCGATCTACAAGCTCACAACGTGTCAATGTAGGTGGGTAGGTGCCTGGTTTTACACTATGACGTAAAATTGTCCACTCATTGTGGAAAACATTGTGGAAACCCCTTCCACTCCACTCGCTCTGGATTAAGTCTGCTAATTGCCTGTTTGTGTATAGGACAAAGGTTTGTGCACGCACACCAAAAGCTGGACATAGGAGGGGCTAGCGCCCTTCAAAAATGGCAAATAAGTGTAGGGATGAGGGCTAAGGGGTGGCACAGGACAGGGCCCATTATTGTGTTTGTCAAAGTGGGTCCCAAATATAATAGCGCCCGGGTTTAAAGTGGGACTGCAATGGCTCGGGTTTAAACAGAAAACAAATTACAACTTTAACCCTCCGCTGTCATATTGTCGACATATTGTCATATTGTCATATTGTCATATTGTCTCGCTGTCATATTGCCGTGGCGTGCACATCTCTATCCATGCATGATCCAATCCATGTAGGTGTGACAGCAGCGCACAGTGCAGACACGCACACACGCACACGCACGCACGCACGCACGCACGCACGCTGGTTGTGTGTACTGTAAATAAGGGCGACAGAGCACAGAGGCCTGTCATTATGTCTGCCCGCATGCTCTCTGTACACCACAACATGATCATCATCACATAGGCATACAGGTGTCTGCAGACGCATATACATGTGTACATGCATGCACGCATGCACACGCACGCATGCACATGCACATGCACGCACGCACACACACACACACACAGGCGCACACACACCTGTCCTTATCCAGGCAAGAAGCAAACAACAACTGAATATGACTGGCAATGACAGGCTCTGCATGGCAGCAGCCCTGTCTCTCACTGTGGCCTCATCATATGGAACTGACACACACACACACACACACACACACACACACACACACACACACACACAGAGGGAGACTGCAAGAATGGCAACACAACCCAAACAAACTACCTAGTTGCTAATAAGCAATCAGCAGTTCCATTCTCCTGCCTGTTCTCTCCACCATTACATCAGCGCTGCTCGCCTTCTGGAATGCCAAACCAGTTGTGATTTGACTAATTGCATTGCCTGACACACACCCAGAGACGCACGCACACACGCACGCACAGACAGACATGGAAATGAGCAAAACAAAACTTCAGCAAGAAAAACATGCACGCCAAGACCTGTGCTTGTTCTCTCTCTCTCTCTCTCTCTCTCTCTCACACACACACACACAGACAAACACACAAAATGGTGTTTGTTTTTTGCACCTGCGTGCCATCACCTGACATGTGGCATGGTGTGAGCTTGTAGATTGGCTAATAACATAGAGAGCTCGTTAGCGCATTTTGCCAACCAAATCTTGGCATAGGCAAATTAAAAATGCCTGAAACTCATCCAGTAAGAAAGGTTCTGTCACGATAGGCAGGGGGTGTAGGACCCAAATGCAGGGCAGCAAGGCAGCTAGGCATGGTTCAAAATCCAATATTGGGGATTTATTACAAAAACTGAGAAAACATCAGTCACAAACTAACACTGAACATGAAGTGACACCAAACAGTGACTTGACAAGGACTGAGTGGGGAACAAGACTGATATACACAAGAAGGCTGATTAGTGAGAAACACCTGGGGAAGACAACATAGAACCAAAACAACTAGAACATAACATAGAAATACAAGAGCTAGACAGGCAATGTCTGTGACTGTGACAGGTTCCATGGTGCAGAAACTAAGCACAATGAAAATGCATATATATTTTTTTAAATAACGTTATTTTTTTCTGTAATGAATTCATCAAAATCCAAGCTCGTATAACTTGTAGATCTGCTATTTTTGAAAAATCGTGACAATGTGGCGCGAATCTTTGAATATACCCCTTTTGGTGTTATTTATGTTATGTTATGCTTTAGCTATTTGAAAAATAGCAGATCTACAAGCTCATAGCGCACCACCGAGTGGCGCGCTACGAGCTTGTAGGTCTGCTATTTGTTTTAAATCGAAGAACGACTGACATAGAAACATAGCTTTTTCAGAAAACTGTCAGGATGTAGAAGACATTTGTAGAATCTGATCTCAGGTCAAAATGGGTTAAGTGCGCACGCACGCACGCACGCACACACACATGCACGCACAGTCGCACACCCACACGCACACCCACACACACACATGCACACGTTATATTCCCCAGGAGGATCATTCCTATGCTCCCATACCACTGCTGTTATTCATCTTATACGCTTCAACTCCAGCGAGGAGAGACAAGGAAACGTCAATGTTTGGACAGCAGGTGCAGCGAGTGGCGGTAGCCTCCGGAGGGCCCGGTGGGACGGCGGTATCCTCCGTACACACCGGGAGGGCCCGGTGGGAAGGCGCTGATGAGGAAACCATAGACCTCTCAAAGCCAAAATAGATGAAGATGCCCCGGCCGCCATACGAGCTGATGACAGACAGAGTAACACTGTATACTCTGTGTCTTGTTAGTTTGTTTGTCATGTTTACTTCGAATATGCCAATGAAATAAATAAAGCAGAAACAGTTCTTTGCATTTTCCTAATTACAAAGAAAAACAATTACAATAAATAGCTTAAAATATAAGAAAATGAAACAAAGAAAAAGACAAAAAAAAAAAACTAAAACTAAGCATATCCGAGGACTGGGAAGAAGTAAAAATGTATATACTCCCACGCCTCTGTAATTAAATAATTACTCTCTGACTTCTGTTGCTTCAACTTAAACGACTCATTATCAAAATGTATCTCTTCACTTTTAAATCTTTGAATATACTGTACTCTGTGTCTGAAGGCGACAGCTTGCTTTCCCCCTCCATGTTTTCAACAGTGGCATTTTACCTCAGAGTGCAGTTCAACGTGGCTTGAACTCACCCATATAACACTGCCACCTTTGATTAATGTAATTTCTTATGAGGGCCTGAACGACCAGTCATTATTGATCTATGTTTTTTCATCACTTGATCCAGCATCGTGTTACAACAAGGCCCCACGCGGCTAATAACCTCGACACCGACACAAATCGCATTATACTACTAGGCCACCGGAAAGGAAAGGAAAGGTATACTACTGTATGTTTACCCAGAGTAACTGGACTAAGCTCAAGAACTTGTTTACAGCCAGGCCCTGCTCATAGAACATTTCATGGTAGAGGTTCAATGCCTTGCTCAAGGGCACTTCAGCGGTGGTAATTTTAACGTGCCGGTCCGGGGATACGAACTATAGCGACCTTCCGATATCAAGACCGCTCCGCAAACCGTTCGGCCACCGCTCCCGGTGGGGAGCCCGTGGGCTCACACTGTGTAAGATATCAAAAGACACAAAGATATATACAATTAAGCAATTTGCAGCATAATTATCTGTCTTTGTGAGGTATTGTTTAGTTGTGTACGTCGCACCGGATTGCTGACGTTATTAGAGTTGTGTTCCGATACCGATACTGGTATCGATTACTCGGGCCGATACCAAACCTCAAGTACTCGTACTCGGTACTCAGAACCGGGCCCCAATACTTTGACCCGAGTACCAAAACATCCAATTGACAATATAATATAGGCTGAATGAATGCAACGGGAGCTAGTCTGACCCAACACTGCAGCAAATTGGAAAAAAACGGCCGCTCTACAAGCATAAATGACAACTGACAAGTGTAGATCGGAGATCCATCTGCATGTATGCGGAAAAAGGGGGTCAAATAAGTGGTTACTCAACAAAATGAAAGCTCGTATCGGTACTCGGTATCGGCGAGTACTAAAAATGAAGTACTTTTACTCGTACTAAAAAATGGTAACGGGACAACTATAGATGTCATCAAATGTGCGTCGGCAAGCAGGAACAATTGATAGTAAAACAGAACATTTAAAGAACATGGAACTAGAGTGGACAGAAATAATCCCCACCACCACCTCCCCCCGTTACAGAGAGGTGAGTGGAAATGGTTCATGGTTTTCGTGGCTTCGTATAGCTTAAGTTGAAGCCGGCTCAACTTGGATTTGTAGCTTTGTAGCTGTTTACAAACGTCAGACGTGTGTACCTTTGTATCTCCGTGTCTCCATGGCTACCATTGACAGTGAACGGTCGACAGACTGTAGTAGTAGCTCTGTGTATCCGCCCGGTGTGAACGTGGCATTACTCAAGGCCTCGCGGTGAAGAGAGAGAGAGAGAGAGAGAGAGAGAGGGTCACTGTGGACACTATGTATAGCCTGCAGGTGTCATTTTCTTGTTGCTTTGTGAATGTAACGTCGTGTCGTGTTGTTGTAGGTCACGGATGAGACTCGCAGGCATCTGTGCCTGGGACAGGACAAGGAGCCCCAGAGGTTAATATGAAAGCAGAGCGTTTGGGTTTAGCATGCAGCTATAGAGGCCTTTTAGAGTGGCTTAGGAGGGAACAGATGTTCCATAAAGCTATAGCTTCCCCCCATGTGCCACTCTGACACTCTGACTGGTCTGCATGTTATACAAGCAGACTAAGTCTGTTGGAGACGTCTCTTAGGGACTGGCAAAACACTGTCACATCTCACATCTCACCTTCACCTTCACTAATGAATACACGGCAAAGCCTTGTTTGAGGGAAATCTTTTGGAGAGAATTTAACCCCTTTTGGTGTTTTTTAAGCATTATGTAATAGCTATTGAAATATATGTAGCTGCTATTTGTGAAAAATATGGCGCAAATCTTTGAATATATATATATTCTTTCAGAGCGAAAGTTTTTAACTCAAATCTTTGCTTCTGAGGGGTTCCTGTAACCACATATTTTCAGATGGGGGTCGGTGGCCAATTACATGACAATTACATCGGGGTCCTTGACATGAAATATTGAGCACCACTGATATAAAAACATAGGTATTTCAGAAAAGTGTCTGAAAACCGACATTTTTTGAAGGAATTTGTAGAATCGTCCTCAGGTCTAAATGGGCTAAATGTTCCGTCAGGCTTAGCTCCGCCCCGAGACGCATTGAACGCCACCTCCACGTCGACCACCTAGCTCTTCCCCTTTGCATCCACGCCGCAGATGGGCTATATAACATGTTGCAATGAAACGCCCCATTCTGAGCCATTAAACATGTGAAAGAACAGAATCCCACACGCCTGCAGAGACATAAATCAGCCCACTTAATGGGACCTCCAGTCCATCTCACAAAGTTTGATATGGACACATACGGCTAAACGCTCCCCAGGTTCTCACCCCTAGACTGACTGACTGATATGGACACATATACGGATAAATGGTCTCCAAGTTATCACCCCTATATACTGACTGACGTCAGCAACGACAGACCCGGGGAGACCTTCAGAATGCTGCATCTTAACCCATTCAAACCTGGATCCCATCTGTGCCACCTTATAGCGTTTTAACCACTTCAAACATTATTCTAAACCTTAGCTGTGGAAAAATATCACAAATATAAGATCTACAAGCTCATAGCGTGGCACCGAGTGCCGCGCTACGAGCTTGTAGACCTGCAAATTTATTTTAATCGTGAAAATGTGGCACATCTATATATTCTTTCAGAGTGAACGTTTTTAACTCAAATCTTGCTTCTGGGCTTGTCCCTGGAACAACATATTTTCAGATGGGAGTCGGCAGCCAATTACATATATTTTTGGGGGTCCTTGACATGGAATTGTTTGAGAACGACTGACATAGAAACATGGATTTTTCAGAAAACTGTCAGGGTTTAGAAGACATTTGTATAGAATGTGGTTCTGCAGGTCAGAATGTGTTAAATTGCTCCGCCAGCTCCCTGACATGGCGCAGCATTATGCCGCCGCCCGCCACTAATTCATAATCAGCCGTCTATTACACCGTTGCCACGGCGATTTAATTGTCTCATTTGTCACGGGCTGTTGTTCTCTGCGAAAACAAATGTCCGGATAATGATCGTTTCAAACATAAAGGCACGACCGCCAGGTCCCCCCCCCCACCCCGCCTCAAAACCGCTGCGTCGTGGCGGATTCTGTCTCCTCGTTCCTCGCAAGGGGTTGAAAGTCCCTCAATCTTTTTCAACCGATGAATATTTCATCCTTCTCCTTCTCCTCTCTCTCTTATCCCATTCAGGACGGGAACACCCTGTTGGTGTTTTTTAAAAGCATTTATGTTATACTTTAGCTGTTGGAAAAATAGCCGATCTGATTTACAAGCAGAAATAGCAGATCTGACTATACAAGAAGAAATAGCAGATCTGACTACAAGCTCGTAGCGCGGCACTCGGTGCCGCGCTACGAGCTTGTAGTCAGATCTGCTATTTTTGAAAAATCGGGAAAATGTGGTGCAGATCTTTGAATATATATTATTTTTTTAATGTTTTTAACTCAAATCTTTGCTTCTGTGCATGAATAACATATTTTCATATTTTCAGTCCGCGGGCAAACACAGATAATTCTGAGGCTCCTTGACAAGACAAAAGTTGACCACCACCATGCTAACATAGAAAACTTTTTTAGGATTCAGAAGCCAACTTGTTTAAAAATGGTCCTCAGATCTAAACGGGTTATCTTATCTGTCACCTTTTGTTTGGCTCTCGCACGCCAGCCCGCCGCACGCCATTAGGATGACGCGGGGGGGGAAATAATGAGGGAAAACAGACTCTAATTTGAGTCAGACTATAAAGCCTAAAACAGACAAAGGGGGGTTACGTTGTGGAGAATTAGGCAAAGCTGTAGTCAATCACTGACATTTTGGGGACCTGACGCAGCATGATGTGGTGCAGCGGTTTCTTCTTGAACCGACTCCAAATGCGTCACTTTCGGAAAAGAGCCACTCATCCACATTTTAACTCGCTGAGACCTGAGACCAGCAGATTCTACACAAAATGTCCTGACAGTTTTCTGGAAGAAAAACCCTATGGGCTGTATTTTGCGTGTCTTATAAGTACCAGGTCTTATTACTTAACTTTAGACCTGGAGGCGTGATCAATGCCATTTGGCTATTCTGAGTGGCCAAAGAGCATTGACCACGCCTCCAGGTCTTAAGTTAAGTAATAAGACCTGGTACTTAAGACACACAAAATACAGTTTCTATGTCAGTGGATTCTCAAACTTTTTTACGTCAAGGACGTCAACAATTATATGTAAATGGCCACCGACCCCAATATGAAAATATGTTGTTCCCCAGAACCAAAGATTTGAATTAAAAAACGTTTCCTGTGAAATAACATATATATTCATAGAATTGTACTGCACGTTTTTCTCATAGCGAGGCACACGGTGCCGCGCTATGAGCTTGTTATGGATCTGCTATTTCTCAACAGCTAAACTTTAAAATAACGGTTAAAAGCTATACGACACAGACGACACCGAGGCGTTCCCGGTCTAGTCGGGTTAAAGGTATCCAAGCCGCGCCGCAGCTCTGCGGCGGCGGTTTGTCCCTTTGATTTAGAGCCGCCGTCGGGAGAGTTATTTTCCAAAGTGTCAGGCAGGGGCGGTCGAGCGGGAAGCTACCGGCAGGTGCATAGTTGATGATATGCCAACTGGAAATGGTTTTCCTCCCTGATTTGAAAAATATTCCGAGCTGCATGCAACCAAAAAAAAAAAGAAGGGGGAGAGAGAGAGAGAGCGTGTGTGTGTGTGTGTGTGTGTGTGTGTGTGTGTGTGTGTGTGTGTGTGTGTGTGTGTGTGTGTGTGTGTGTGTGTGTGTGTGTGTGTGCCCAATGTTCCCGTGAGGAACCCCAGCCTCTAACCCATTTTGTGCCGGAACTCCTTTTGGTCGTTAGCATCGTGCTATGCTTTAGCTATTGAAAAACAGCAGATCTACAAGCTCGTAGCGCTTCACTGAGTGGCGCGCTACGAGCTTGTAGGTCTGCTATTTTTTTTTAAATCGAAGAACCATGCACTGACATAGAAACGTAGCTTTTTCAGAAAACTGTCAGGATGTAGGACAGTATAGAAGACATTCTTAGAATCTGATCTCAGGTCAGAACGGGCTAACCTTCCTTTGATAATTGCTATGCAAAGGGTTGTGGAAATGAATTACTGATCAGCCGAGTGTTGCAGAGAGCTAACGTGTTGGCGGAGACAGGATGAAGGATGAGAGGCCCCGCTATAGGCTATAGGAGAGCCGAACGGAGGTATATGTGTGCATGCGTGTGCGCGTGCCTGTGCGCATGCATGCATGCATGCGTGTGTGCGTGCGTGTACCTGCACACTTGCATGCAATGGACGCATAGCAAGTGCACGCAAATACGCACAAAGCCGCACGACTGTCCTGCCTCAGAATCCAGCCTCCTGATTGGCTGCATGATGCATGCTGGGTGAAATGATGCATCGTTTGCATTTTTACATACAACATATGGATGTGACATAATGTCGAAAACACGTGTAACGTGCATGTTAATAGCCACTTGGGTGTGCCCGTGCACGCACGCACGCACGCACGCACGCACACACACACACACACACACACACACACACACACACACACACACACACACACACACGCACGCACGCACGCACGCACGCACGCACGCACGCACGCACGCACGCACGCACGCACGCACGCACGCACACACGCACGCACACACACACAAACACACACACACACACACAAGGCAAGCTAGATGTATTCTCATCCTCTTATGCACACGGTTACCTCACACACGCGCACAGACGCACGTGCACACACACACACACACACACACACAGCTGTTGTCTATAGGCAGTATATGCAGCTGGACTCATGCCAACACATTCTCTCATTCTCTGCAGAACATTGTGTTGTATAAGGTCCCCGAACATCCTCTCAGTGGACACCTTGGCACGCACACACACACACACACACACACACACACACACACACACACACACACACACACACACACACTGACAAAGACCAAAGCTTATAAACACAAGCATTAAATCAGATCATATAGCGCCACACACACACACACACACACACACACACACACAGCCGGGAAGGCTCGAAGATTAAGGCCCGGCCCCACCTGGGCCCTCATCAAACCCTGTAGACACTGCCACCGCTGCCACCCTTATAGATCTCCATATATGGAGCTGACCTGTTCTGACATTCCTATTATGTTGATCTGACTCCTACCTTAATGAATCCAACACGCAGAAACAAATGATCATCGTCCTTATGAACCACACCAACTGTGGAATGTCCTCGACCGCTGCCAAGACAACTCACTCTACTGCTAAAGGTTGCTATTGGTTCATAGACAACTCACTCTATACTGCTAAAGGTTGCTATTGGTTCATAGACAACTCACTCTACTGCTAAAGGTTGCTATTGGTTCATAGACAACTCACTCTACTGCTAAAGGTTGCTATTGGTTCATAGACAACTCACGTCGCTCTGCTAAAGCTTGCTATTGGTTCATACTCCCATGGCCATCCTCCCGCTGGCATGCATAGCTGCGGCCAAACAAGACGTCAACAAGGTGTCACTGCCACCACGCTCCATAATACAAGGAAAACATGCATGGGATCGACCGAAATATTTATAGTTATACCGTGAAAAGCATAATAATGTCAGGGAGCATTTCGTTGGTGGAGCGTTGGGAGGATCCCCCCCACTGCTATAGCTCAGCGTGGGGACCGTGAGTACCAGCTGGTCCCGTGGTCCCTGCGAGTCTGACTCATGTCCTCCATGTGTCACCTATCGTTCTGCTCTCGCTCTCCTGCCTCTCCCCCGATGTCTCTCTATCGTTCTCCTCTCTCTCTCCTGCCTCCCCCCCGCTGAGTGGAGCGGGCATGATGAAGCAGGGGATGCCCACGCACGCTGGGCAAGACCTACAGTAGAGAGTATATATATATATTTTTTTTATCCCACGATTTTGCAACCCATTTTTTTCACCCATGCAGTGTCAATTCTCTAATGTAATCCTGGGCGCCACACTTACTCTGCCAACTTGGGGGGGAGGGCGGCGGACTGACCTCATGCTTCCTTCTATACATGAGGAGTCCAAGCTGCTTCTTTTCATTTTTTTGGGGGGCGGAGGTTGCGGGATTTTGGCGGAAGTATATACGCTTTACAAATCAGTTTACATTCTCCGCATGTGAATGAAACAAGGGCTGTGATTGCTCGAAAGAAAATAGTATATCCAGGCTGGTCATCGAGTGCTGCCCCCCAACCCTTCCCACCACCACCACCACCCCGCGTGCACGCACGATCGCGGGTGAAAACAGCCCAAACAAACAGTGTTTTGGCTTAGAAACCCTGGACCGAGGCTATAGTATAGGGGATGCCTTGGACGTTGCAAGTCCAACCACATGAGCTTTCCTCTTCAGATAAAAAGTATATCCGATTGTACACATAAGGTAGAAGGCTTCCAAACTGAAATGCATCTGTAAATGACCCTGCTGATACACACCTCACCCCATTTTCTCCGCTTTTTGTTGTGATATTGATGAAATATGAAAGAAATGCAGCACTGAAGTCAGCCTCGTATACAGTTTGACCTTCATCAGCGAGGCTAAAGCGGTGACTGTACTGGAATCACACATCACGTCTGATTTGGTTCATTAAAAGTGTCAAACACCATGGAGTCCAATCAGGACCGTTCACTATCCCACTACACCTCTCTAACACCATGGAGTCCAATCAGGACCGTTCACTATCCCACTACACCTCTCTAACACCATGGAGTCCAATCAGGACCGTTCACTATCCCACTACACCATGGAGTCCAATCAGGACCGTTCACTATCCCACAACACCTCTCTAACACCATGGAGTCCAATCAGGACCGTTCACTATCCCACAACACCTCTCTAACACCATGGAGTCCAATCAGGACCGTTCACTATCCCACAACACCTCTCTAACACCATGGAGTCCAATCAGGACCGTTCACTATCCCACAACACCTCTCTAACACCATGGAGTCCAATCAGGACCGTTCACTATCCCACAACACCTCTCTAACACCATGGAGTCCAATCAGGACCGTTCACTATCCCACAACACCTCTCTAACACCATGGAGTCCAATCAGGACCGTTCACTATCCCACAACACCTCTCTAACACCATGGAGTCCAATCAGGACCGTTCACTATCCCACAACACCTCAAACACCATGGAGTCCAATCAGGACCGTTCACTATCCCACAACACCTCAAACACCATGGAGTCCAATCAGGACCGTTCACTATCCCACAACACCTCAAACACCATGGAGTCCAATCAGGACCGTTCACTATCCCACTACACCTCTCTAACACCATGGAGTCCAATCAGGACCGTTCACTATCCCACAACACCTCAAACACCATGGAGTCCAATCAGGACCGTTCACTATCCCACAACACCTCTCTAACACCATGGAGTCCAATCAGGACCGTTCACTATCCCACAACACCTCTCTAACACCATGGAGTCCAATCAGGACCGTTCACTATCCCACAACACCTCTCTAACACCATGGAGTCCAATCAGGACCGTTCACTATCCCACAACACCTCTCTAACACCATGGAGTCCAATCAGGACCGTTCACTATCCCACAACACCTCTCTAACACCATGGAGTCCAATCAGGACCGTTCACTATCCCACAACACCTCTCTAACACCATGGAGTCCAATCAGGACCATTCACTATCCCACAACACCTCTCTAACACCATTGAGTCCAATCAGGACCGTTCACTATCCCACAACACCTCTCTAACACCATGGAGTCCAATCAGGACCGTTCACTATCCCACAACACCTCTCTAACACCATGGAGTCCAATCAGGACCGTTCACTATCCCACAACACCAACACCATGGAGTCCAATCAGGACCGTTCACTATCCCACAACACCTCTCTAACACCATGGAGTCCAATCAGGACCGTTCACTATCCCACTACACCTCTCTAACACCATGGAGTCCAATCAGGACCGTCCACTATCCCACAACACCATGGAGTCCAATCAGGACCGTTCACTATCCCACTACACCTCTCTAACACCATGGAGTCCAATCAGGACCGTTCACTATCCCACAACACCATGGAGTCCAATCAGGACCGTTCACTATCCCACAACACCTCTCTAACACCATGGAGTCCAATCAGGACCGTTCACTATCCCACAACACCTCTCTAACACCATGGAGTCCAATCAGGACCGTTCACTATCCCACAACACCTCTCTAACACCATGGAGTCCAATCAGGACCATTCACTATCCCACAACACCTCTCTAACACCATGGAGTCCAATCAGGACCGTTCACTATCCCACAACACCTCTCTAACACCATGGAGTCCAATCAGGACCATTCACTATCCCACAACACCAACACCATGGAGTCCAATCAGGACCGTTCACTATCCACCACTAAACACCATGGAGTCCAATCAGGACCGTTCACTATCCACTACTAAACACCATGGAGTCCAATCAGGACCGTTCACTATCCCACAACACCTCTCTAACACCATGGAGTCCAATCAGGACCGTTCACTATCCCACAACACCATGGAGTCCAATCAGGACCGTTCACTATCCCACAACACCTCTCTAACACCATGGAGTCCAATCAGGACCGTTCACTATCCCACAACACCATGGAGTCCAATCAGGACCGTTCACTATCCCACAACACCATGGAGTCCAATCAGGACCGTTCACTATCCCACAACACCTCTCTAACACCATGGAGTCCAATCAGGACCGTTCACTATCCCACAACACCAACACCATGGAGTCCAATCAGGACCGTTCACTATCCCACAACACCAACACCATGGAGTCCAATCAGGACCGTTCACTATCCCACAACACCTCTCTAACACCATGGAGTCCAATCAGGACCGTTCACTATCCCACAACACCATGGAGTCCAATCAGGACCGTTCACTATCCCACAACACCATGGAGTCCAATCAGGACCGTTCACTATCCCACAACACCAACACCATGGAGTCGAATCAGGACCGTTCACTATCCCACAACACCTCTCTAATCCATCTAGACCTATGAGAACAGATTCTACTAGATGTCTTCTATAGAAATCATGGCAGTTTTCTGATAAACCCAATGTTTCTATATCAGTGTTCCTCAAAGGTTTTCTTTGTCATTTAAGGACCCCCAAAAGGCTACAGTATATGTAATTGTCCGCTGACCCCCCCCATCTGAAAATATGATTTGAGTTAAAGAAATGTTTGCTGTGAAAGAATATTTATTCAAAGATTTGCGCCCACATTTTCACGATGTTTAAAAAAAATAGCAGATCTACAAGCTCAGTGCCGCGCTACGAGCTTGTAGATCACCTAAAAGGTGTTCCCGTCTGAAATGGCTAATCAGCCCCGCATTTGTATTCCCGCAGCCTTTATGATATTTGTCCGTCTCGTGTCTAGACCGAGGTCTGACCGGGTGGCGTGCAACGAGCCCTGCCAGAGGGAAAGGGCAATTCGATATTATATTCCAATAAGATTTTGTGTTGCCTCCATTTTTTGGGTCGGACTCCCATACTTTAATCAATAAACAGGCGCTATAACCTTATGGAATTTCTAAAAGAGCACGCGGGGAGGCTGCAAGGATAAGATCGCTGCACGCCTTTGTCTAAAGAACAAACGCCACAAATAGATATATGGGGCAACGAAGGAGGGTAGCCGGTGTGTGATCTTGTGCGTGCGTGCGTGCGTGCGTGCGTCTGTGCGTGCGTGCGTCTGTGCGTGCGTGCGTGCGTCTGTGCGTGCGTGCGTGCGTGCGTGCGTGCGTGCGGCTGTGAGTGCACGCTTGCGTGTGTGTCCGTGTTCACGCTTGCTTGCTCGCGCATTCATACATGCTTCTGATTACATCTCTGAACGTGGCTTTGCTACAGTGCGGATATTAAAAAACTGAAAATCCTGCAGGTGTTTCAAGTCCTTCTTCGGAAGAAGAAGAAGGAGAAATCGTACAAACGATCAGGAAACAAATGCATGTCATTATAGTATCATCCACTTGGCTCCACCACCCCCTCTTTCCTCTCCAGTTGAGTGAAGCTATTGATCAGTGCCAGGAAAAGGCCCACTCATTCACCCTGCCTCTCTGGCTACGGTCGCTGTCCGTTCAGCACCACAGCCAGGCCACACTGAGACAACACAGAGTCACACAGATAAAAGGGCTCTCATCGTTTCTATGTCAGTTGGTTCTCAAACTATTACATGTCAAGGACCCCGAGGACAAATATGTAATTGGCCAAACCCGACCCCCATCTGAAAGTATGTTGTTGTTTCTGGGACCCCCAACCAGATCAAGCTCAAGTTCAAGTTCTTTATAATTGTCCCCGGAGGGCAGTGCTGGTGGAAAAAGTACTCAATTGTTCACACACTCAAAATGTGTACATGTGAGCTAAAAACGTTTGCTGAAAGAATGTATATTCAAAGATTTTTCATAAATAGCAGATCTACAAGCTCATAGCGCGGTAGATCACAGTAGAGCGGCACTCGGTGCCATGCTACGAGCTTGTAGATCTGCTGTTTTTCAAGAGCATAAAAGTTTAAAATAATGGGCTCAGCGGTCACCTTGGCTTGTAATCCAGTCTGGCAGTGTGCCGCGGGTTCGACTCCCGATCCCGACGGCCTTTATACTGCATGTCTTCCCCCTAACTCTCTCCCCATTTCCTGTCAGCCCACTGTCTGTCCCTCCGTAAAAAATATAAAATAAAGGCGAAAGCCACACAAAAGATTAGCGTTTTTCAAAAGTGTTGAAACGCTATGAGGTGACACAGACGCGTTGCCCGGGTCTCAATGGGTCTGAGACAACGACACAATGAGAGAACACGAGTTTCAGAGTGAAAAGGGGTTCTAGACAAAAGGGAAAAGGAGAGAGAGAGAGGGAGAGATATAGAGATGGGCAGATATAATTCACCGGTTCCCTGAATATGTCTCCCTCTTCGCCCCGGTGTGAAACACAATCAACACCTCTTGCTCTGCTGCTCAGCATTCATGGCAGCCAAGCCGCTGATCCGCCATCTGAGCCGCGGCGTGCGCGGTGCGCGTGCCCCCCCCCCCAAAAAACCACTCCGCACATTCTCAAATTAACCCGTTAAGACCGGAGAACAGAATCTACTAAATTAATGTCTTCCGGTTTTCTGAAAAAAAAACCTATGTTTCTATATCAGTGGTTCACAAACAATTTCACATCAAAGACCCCCAGGATGATATATATATATATATATATATACATATATATTTGTCGCAGATCCCTATCTCAAAATATATTGTTCCAGAGACCCTCCCCAGAAGCAAAGATGTGAGTTAAAAACGTTCCCTGGGAAAGAATATATATTCAAAGATTTGCACACGTTTTCACGATTTAAAAAAGAAAATAGCAGCTCTACAAGCTCGTAGCGTGTGGCACAGAGTGCACCGAAAGAGCTTGTAGATCAGCAATTTTTCAACAGCGTGAAGTTTAAAAAAACAGATTAAAAAAGCGGGTTTAAAAGCCAACGGCGAGCGACACAGACAACAGACACGTCTTCGCAGGTCTCAATGGATTAAGGAAATTAAAAGCCACCGGTCCGCACCGGCAATCCCAAAGCATTATCCCGTCCACAAACACGCCGCTGGAGCTATAGCGACGGAGGGAGGGAGGGAGCGAGGGAAGGAGGGAGCGAGGGAAGGAGGGAGCGAGGGAGGGAAGGAGGGAGCGAGGGAGGGAAGGAGGGAGCGAGGGAGGGAGGGAGCGAGAGAGGGAGGGAGGGAGGGGGCGAGGGAGGGAGGGAGCGAGAGAGGGAGGGAGGGAGGGGGCGAGGGAGCGAGGGAATGGAATGACAAAGTAATTATGCGGTGCAGTGGACACTGACCGGCCGAGTGACCCCGGTGGGTGGCGTCGTGGTCACTGTCGCCCTGCTCGCTGTCGCCGTGCCCGCTGTCTTTGGAGCTGACGATGTCCGCTTCTTGGAACGCCGAGCTGGAAGAACAACGCAAAACAAAACATCATCGTACAGTCCTACACATCATCATACACATCATCGTACATCATCGAGAATGGTGGTGGTAACTGGTCGGAATAACGTGTTCCTTCCACGCGCTACGTCCAACCAGGGAAACTCCCCCCCTGTCAGGTGTAAAGGAGCAACTTGGACACTCATGCATGAAGGAAGCATGAGTTCAAGTCCGTTGCTCTCCCCAGGTTGGTGGAGGGTGTGTAGAGCCCAGGATATCACATTAGATAATTGACACTGGGTGAAAAAATGGGTTGCAAAATCGTGGGATAAAAAATTAAGTAAAATAAAAAGAATGGTGGTGGTTCCTTATTATTGGCCAAGGGTTCCCTGCACCGACATACAGTACATATGCCGATTTGCTCAGACACGTACAGTATGACGTATAGATTATCCGTTCATTGTCAATAGCAATATACAGCTTTTGGCCCCGCACGTCTCAATATTTGCCATTGACATTGAAAGGAGAAATTAGTTCATATGTCCGCTAAATTATGAGGGGCTAAAACCCCTAAAAAACAGTGGAACTGAGATTGAGAGAGAGAAAGAGAGAGAGAGATGGAGAGAGGGATGGAGGGAGGGAGGGAGGGACAGACAGTTGACAGAAAACAAACCCCAAAATGGTAAATAAATCAACAAACAATCGGTGTATTGGTGAATATAGGATCAGATGGAAGGACGGGAGGGAGGGAGAGAGAGAGAGAGAGAGAGAGAGGGAGGGAGAGAGAGAGAGAGAGAGAGAGAGAGAGAGAGAGAGAGAGAGAGAGAGAGAGAGAGAGAGAGAGGCAGGTGGGAAAGGGAGCGGGGAAAGAGACAGGTGTCAGAAAGCCAACCCGAAAAAAGTAAATAAATAAGTCAACAAACAACCAACCGGAGGAGTAGTGAATAGAGATAGGGTCAGACAGAAGGGAGAGAGAGAGGACGGAATGAAGGGGGCGGGGGGGAGGGGGGACAAGGGAGGAAAGGGGGAGGGGGGATACGAGGGCAATTTGTTGGCATATGGTGATGGCAGGGGATGGGAGGAGTGGACAGGGGGAGAGAGAGAGAGAGAGAGAGAGAGAGAGAGAGAGCATCACGTTAATATGTCCACAGACAGTGCACGGCCGTCATAGTGTCCATTCCAAATTGGATGTTGTACACTTGACATGTAATGAAACCCAGCATCAGGACTTTAATAGGCACCGCGCTGTCATTTACAGGCCCGGGGCCAAATTAAGCATGAATATTATGATATATTGTGTGGGCTGATGCATGCTGTAAGGCCTGCCCTGCTCGCCGAGACACAATAAAATGATAACAACTAGCATGTCCATGAGTGGAATAATATTGGATGCTATGGATCTTTGATTAGCATGGATATATATTATAATGTCTGCGGTGAATATTGGATCATGACAACATATGTGGCGTATTGCTGTCGTTCCCACATGTTTCCCATGTCAAGGACCCCCGACATGGACACTAATTAGCCCGTGGACCCCCATAAGAGGAGATTTGTGCGGCTCAAGCAGTGATTCTCATCCCGTTTAATTTCAAAGGACCCCCAACATTGTCACTAATTAGCCCGTGGACCCTCATTTGAAAAGATAAGCCATGATGCAGGGACCCCCATATAGAGAAGATTTGTATGGCTCTAGCAGTGATTCTCAACCGGCTTAATTTCAAGGACCCCCCCAGATTGACATGCATGTTAGTCTATATACAGACCCATTTATATTGTAAAACCAATGTTAATTTAACTCTGAGAGTGTACAAATGGAACCAAACAGGGTCTATTTGGTTCCATTTGGACACACTCAGAGTTACAGACCCATAAGTGCATGTCCATTTGGTTCCTATAACTATCATTTGGCTGGGGACCCCCTGGAACTCCCTCAAGGACCCCTGGGGGTCCCCGGATATTGCACAGGTCAATACTACTAAGAGTCCACAATGCAACCACTGCAGGGCTACATTGTGTGTCAGTGTGTCCACAATGCAACCACTGCAGGGCTACGTTGTGTGTCAGTATGTCCACAATGCAACCACTGCAGGGCTACGTTGTGTGTCAGTATGTCCACAATGCAACCACTGCAGGGCTACATTGTGTGTCAGTGTGTCCACAATGCAACCAATGCAGGGCTACGTTGTGTGTCAGTGTGTCCACAATGCAACCACTGCAGGGCTACGTTGTGTGTCAGTGTGTCCACAATGCAACCACTGCAGGGCTACGTTGTGTGTCAGTTGGTCCACAATGCAACCACTACAGTCTACGTTGTGTGTCAGTTTGTCCACAATGCAAGGGTTATGTTGTGTGTCAGTTTTTCCTTACCTGTTGACACGTCTCGGCCTGTCCACCAGATAGCCGAGTTCTGCTCGCTGGTGTTTTGTCTAGAAAAGCAAAACGTACGTCTTAGTAAAGGTATATATAATAGGCTTATAATCACTTTTAGTAAATGAATAAAACTGTAGAAACAAACTTTCGCACACCTAGAGAGATAAGGCGTATGGACAGGTGCGTAGGCAAGTAGACATCAATGATGAGGAAAAAGATACGTTGCCTTTATTAAAGAATTAAGTCATGTATACCGAGCAGATTTAATCAGTGTGTGGGTGTATCTTTTTCCTTATCAGTAAATTAATAAAATAAATATATATGTATATAAATAGAATAGAGTTATACTAACTTGTATACATCATTAAGACTATAATAATTCAAGTTCAAAATTATAAAAAGGTTTGACATAATTTTGTGTCTAGGAGAAAGATAACCTTGATAGGCTCATCTGAAAATATGTTGTGCTAGGGACCCCCATACAAGACCTTTGTTTGTTTAAAATATATATATATTCCAAATCTTTCAAATTCATTCAAGATTAGCTTTTTTTTTTAATAGCAGATCTACAAGTTCACATTCACACAACGATGTGCATGTGGCTCGTGAGTTTGACAGATTTTTAGGTTTAAAGTGGATAAACTGATTATGACACCAACATGCTGCATGGAGACCCCCTGCAACCCATTGGAGGACCCCCTATAGGGGGGGGGGGTCGTGGTCCCTGGGGGCCCCCCCATGCTGTTTCAGATTGGGAGCCACATGCAGGCTACACTAGATGTAACTGCACTAAGAAAGAGTGGCGTGACGCAGGCGTATCGACTCCTGTCTCCTGTCTCCTGTCTGCAGCCTGTGGTACATGCAACCAATTGACTGAGTGGGGGATGGCAGGCAGAGAGCAGGGAGAGAGAGAGAGAGAGAGAGAGAGAGAGAGAGAGAGGGAGAGAGGAGAGAGGGAGAGAGAGAGAGAGAGAGAGAGAGAGAGAGAGAGAGAGAGAGAGAGAGAGAGAGAGAGAGAGAGAGAGGGAGAGAGGGAGAGAGAGAGAGAGAGAGGTAGAGAGAGAGAGAGAGAGAGAGAGAGAGAGAGAGAGAGAGAGAGAGGTAGAGAGAGAGAGAGAGAGAGAGAGAGGTAGAGAGAGAGAGAGAGAGTGGGTTAGGAGGCGATTGAATGCGTAAATGATTGAGCCTCCCGCCTCTGAAACTGAACAACCTTTGTTCTGCGGTGCTGCCGCGCCGGGCCGTGCGTGGCATACTTAACGCTCCGGCATGCCAATATACTGCCTAACTAACTGACTGCCCCGGGGTGGGTTCACCTTGCCTCCTCTAATCAACCCGGCAACAGACTAAAGTTCAAGTCCAACGGCCTCCCTCCGAGCATGAGCGTGTACTGTGAATATTCAATATTGGTCATAGCCTATTATTTTTGCACCATAATAAGGCTAATCAATGGATAGGAGACTGAAAAGCATGCAACGTGCATGTCACAAAGCTTTAATTCAGTGAGGGACTTATATCGAACCAATTTAACATCATCAACCCCCATGCAGTCAAATATATACCAGTCATTCTCAACCATTTTCATTTCAAGGACCGACCCGGTTTGACATGCATTAGGGCCTCGGAACTCGGAAACAAAATGGAAACAAAATGGATTTGGTTCCATGTGTATACTCTCAGAGTTACAGACCCATAAGGGTCCATTTGGTTCCTATACTATCATTTAGCATGGGGACCCCCTGGAACTCCCCTCGAGGACTCCTGGGGGGGTCCCCGGACCACACTTTGAGAACCGACGAGCTAAGCCACATGCCAAACAATCATTCTCATCACTGATGTGCATAACGAAATGGGCCCGTGCGATTGTGTTATTACAAATTAGTTCGGCCTATAGTCTTTAGACGGCTCATAAACGGAACGATAATCACCAGGACCATGTTTCTATTGCTTATTATAGCCTCGTACAGGAGGCTCACATCCCTGCAAAGCATCAGCATAGAGTATACGCTGAATACATTCAGAAGGAATAATAGAGGAGCAGCGATATAAAACGCTGGTGTCATGCTTCATTTTACAAGACTACCATTACACAGGAACATTGGCCACTCTTTGTCACCACCCTGTTAACCAGAGCTTTCACATATACCGACTTCAATGTGTGGGTATTTCTGATAATGTTCTGGCATTTTAGAATCTGTGTCTGTGTGTGTGAGGGAGAGAGATAGAGAGAGATAGTGTGTGTGTGTGTGTGTGTGTGTGTGTGTGTGTGCCTGCGTGCGTGTATGTGCGTGCGTGCGTGTATTTTTATGTGTTTTCCCTCCAGATGTACAGCGTATACTACATTCTACAAACCAATTAACAGGACATATAACTCATCAGGCCATACAGTTATATTTCTCATGCCAAGTAAAGCCTTTTTACACATGATATAGTAATCCCAACACAGTGAGTTATACTCACACAAATAAACGATGCAACCCAACAATTGACATCTACTAAGCATTTACACAATACTGTACGTGAATTATTATAGTGTTGCTGGCCAGAAAAAACGATACTCTACAGGTTTTCACACACGACGAGTAGCCTACAGAGGGAAATGCTTCACACCGGTACAGTACGTGATGTGTACTGTAATAATGGCACCGTCGATGGGATCTCTTCTAAAACCATTATCTTTGTAATTAACCTGTAGAATCAATCAACTGATTCTTTTTGCTCTCCTGCCTCCTCCTGGCTCATGCACTTGTGACTTGTACATTTGACGAATACAAAATAGGGGTGGTGCGCCAGTATACTGTATCGATATCGCGATATACAGTTTTGCTATACTTGCTCCCATGATTGTATCATCCTCCCAATATGGTGATATTGATTAGTGTAGTAGGCTATACTAGTAGTAGTATAGTACCCATTGTTGTGGACAGACAAGCTGTGGACAAGTTGCAAAGTTGCAGTCAGTGTTTTACTGTTTGGAGGAGGCAAGATTCATGTACTTATTGGCCAGTTTGTGACACAAAACAAATTTGGAATAAATTGCATAATTCATTTTTTTTGCCATTTTACGTTTTTTTCCTATATCGTAATATATACAGTACCGTTGATGAAATCTCTCGCAATACATTGAATATCGCAATGTAGGCCTATATCGAATATCGTGACATTAGCATTATCGAGGGCCTATAACATCGCATACAGATCATACAGTCGTACACTGTGACATAACACCAGATCGTCCCGCCCCAAAAATTTGAAACTGCTCAGAGAAGGAAGGCGCTGACAGTCGACTCTCTCTCTTACCTCATTCGACAGAATGCTGCCGTTGGATATGATGTCCGGCTGCTGGTCGCCGTAGCCCGTGACGATGGCGCCACAGGGGTTGGTGGTGGCGTGCTCCGTGTCGGCCCCGCCCCCGCCCCCGCCGCGGGACGGGCTGCAGGGCTTCAGGAACATCAGGTCGGTCTTGGCCGACTCGGGCGTCAGACACACCTGGTAGCAGTAGGAGTTCTGCGTCTGGTGGTGGTGGTGGTGCGAGCCGAAGCCCCCGCCTCCGCCCACCCCGCCCGACTCCTCCACGGGCACCTGGCCCACGGGGCCGGCGCCCGACGTCACGTTGGCGCTCTGCACCAGCATGATGTCCGACTTGCTCAGCTTCTTCTGCTTGCGGCCGCGCGCCGAGCGGCTGCAGCAGGCGCTGCAGCACAGGCAGCAGTCGCCCGACATCAGGCACGTGTAGAGGTTGAGCTTCTTGTCCTTCTGGCAGCGCACGGCCAGCACGATCATGGCTAGCAGGAAGACGAAGGAGACGGAGCCCAGGGCGATGATGAGGATGAGCGTCAGGTCCAGAGAGGTCTCCTTGGAGGTCTTGGAGGCGGGGCGGTCCCCGGCCCCGCGGCCCTCCGCCACGCTGTCCACCAGCACCACGCTCACGCTGGCCGAGGAGGAGAGCGGCGGCTGGCCGTGGTCGCGCACCTCGATCAGCAGGTCGTAGTGGCCCTGGGGGTCGCGCTTGGGCGACACGCGGCGCGCCGTCCGCAGCTCGCCCGTCCTCCAGTCCATGCGGAACATGCCCATCTCGTTGCCCCGCAGGATGCTGTAGGAGAGCCGGGCGTTCTCGCCGTCGTCCGAGTCCGTGGCCACCACGCGGGTCACCAGGTAGCCCGGCTCGGCGGAGCGCGGCAGGGCCTCGCGCGCCGTGCCGTTCTTGCCGATCGGCGCTATGACGGAGGGCGCGTTGTCGTTCTGGTCCACGATGATCACGTTGACCGTGGTGTTGGAGGAGAGCTCGGGCTCGCCCGCGTCCCGGGCCTGCACCATGAAGCTGAACTCCTTCAGCTGCTCGTAGTCGAAGGAGCGCAGCGCGTACAGGTAGCCGGTGTCCTGGTTGATGGACACGTACGTGTCCACGGACATGCCCTGGATCTCGCACTCCAGTATGGAGTAGGTGATGAGCGCGTTGGGCCCCACGTCGGGGTCCAGCGCGCTCACGGCGTGGATGAAGGCGCCGGGCACGTTGTTCTCCGTCACGTACACGTCGTACACGGCCTGCGTGAAGCGCGGCGCGTTGTCGTTCTCGTCCGACACGTGCACCTTGATGGACTTGCTGGTGGCGAGCGACGGCGTGCCCTGGTCCTTGGCCACCACGGTGATGGTGTACGCGTCCGTGCTCTCGCGGTCCAGCGGCCCGTCCGTCACGATGGTGTAGTAGTTCTTGAACGACGACTTGAGCTTGAAGGGCACGTCGCCCAGGAGCTCGCAGCTCACCTGGCCGTTGTCGGCCGAGTCGCGGTCTGACACGCTGAACAGCGCGATGACGGTGCCCGGCGCGTCCTGCTCGCTCACCGACTCCGTCACCGTGCTGAAGCCGATCTCCGGCGTGTTGTCGTTGGCGTCCGCCAGCTTCACCAGCACCTTGCAGTGCGCGGGCACGGCGTTGGCGCCCAGGTCCTTCGCCTGCACGTAGATCTGGTGCGTGTTGCTCTCCTCGTAGTCCACCTCGCCCGCCACCTCGATCCGGCCGGTGCGCGCGTCGATGCTGAACAGGTCCTTGATGCGCGGCTGGTTGTGGCTGCTGAAGGAGAACACGATCTCGCCGTTCTGGCCCTCGTCCACGTCCGTGGCGTTCAGCTGGATGACCAGCGTGCCCACGGGCGCGTTCTCCGCCAGGCTGACGGAGTACACGGACTGGTCGAAGGTGGGCGCGTTGTCGTTGGAGTCCAGCACCTTGACGACGAGCAGCGCCGTGCCGGTGCGCTGCGGCGCGCCGCCGTCCACGGCCGTCAGCACGTAGCGGTGCACCGCCTGCTGCTCGCGGTCCAGCGGCTTCTCCAGCACCAGCTCGGCGAAGCGGTTGCCGTCGCTCTGCGTCTGCACGTCCAGGTAGAAGTAGCTGTTGCTCGTGATAGCGTAGGTGCTGAGCGCGTTCGTGCCCACGTCGGGGTCGAAGGCGTTCTCCACGGGGAAGCGCGTCCCCGGCACGGCGCTCTCCGAGATCTCCACGGCGATGTCCGTCTCGGGGAAGCCCGGCGGGTTGTCGTTGACGTCCAGCACCTCGATCTCCACGCGGAAGAGCTCCAGCGGGTTCTCCAGGAACACCTCCAGGTGCAGGAGGCACGGCGCGGTCTGCCGGCAGATCTCCTCGCGGTCGATCTTGTCCTTGACGAGCAGCGCGCCGTTCTCCAGGTTCACCTCGAGGTACGGCGTCCGCGAGCTGGGCACCGTCTGGAAGCGCCGCGCGGAAAGTTTGGTGATGTCGAGCCCCAGATCCTCCGCGATATTCCCCACGACGGAGCCGGGATCCTGCTCCTCCGGGACGGAGTAGTGGAGCTGGGAATAAACCACAGCCCCGTTCAGGACGGAGAGGAGCAGCGCTATTAACCGAATCATATCTCCGTTCTCTATCCTCTCTCAAAGAAGTGCACTTGGAAAATGGAATGGAAAAATTGAAGAAAACAAAAAAAAATCGTATTATTCCCTCTTCTCAGCGGCAATGAGCATCGCCGTCTGTCCTCCTCTCTGCCCGTGAAAAGGCAACGTAGGAAACAGCCAAAACAACACGGAGACTGCTGCCCAAATGTGAAAATCCTCTCCTCCCGTGCGTCGTCAAGTCACTGCAGGGACATTGTGGTGCCGCTTCGTCTTCTTCAGTCGTGATGAGAAGCACAGCCATTTGATCCAAAAGCCTCTCTCTCTCTCTTTTTTTTTCTCCCTTTCGTTTTAATCAATTCTCCTGGCCCGGTCGGGCTGTGAGTTTTGGCGTCAGAGCAAACATTGCTGTATTGTTTGTAATATAGAGCCCAAGAATAGCGCACAACAATCCGTGCGTGTGTTTGTGTGCGCACTTAACAGTAAAACAGACGCTCCCTTCATATAGAAAAGTCACAAAGCCAAATATATAGGAAATTCCACACGAGTATAAAAAAGGATGGTGGGGGGGAAAAAAGTCCCATAAAATCACCAGGAAAAGACGCAAAAAAAACCCAACAAACTTCTCAAATGCGATGAAAAAGAACCACTGACAAATGCATATTATAGCACGGACTTATGTCTCTCTATCCCGGCTGTATGCGCGTGTAATCGGTGCGCCTCGTAGCAGCGCTCCGACGGGAGAGAGGACGGTGCTCTCAGCTCGGCTTCTGGAAGGCGAGTGTGGGGAGGAGGGGGGCGCGTCGGCGCACAGCCTCCTTTCCCCACCGCCGCACCAGCCAATGGGCGTGCACACGCACCGGGCGCGATGGCACCTGATTGGGGCTCCGCGATGCCAGCCAGCCAGCCCAGGGCAGGGTGGGTGGAGGAGGGTGGTGGAGGGTGCACAACATCACCGACCGTACCGTAGAACGTACCGGGGCGGCGGGGCCCCTTGTTGGGAATAATACAACCAGTAAAGTGCCTCTGCCTGCGCGCCGAGATCCTCCTATAAGCTCTCCTCCTCTCTCCCCATCTCTCTCTCTCTCTCTCTCTCTCTCTCTCTCTCTCTCTCTCCCCCCCCCCCCCCCATGCAACCAGCCACACGCACGTCTGTCTCAGTTATAGTGATAGGAGGGGAATTAAATGTTTTTTTTTACACATCATCCAGTGAATAAAAAGAAGAGGCAAAGAAAAGTCCGAGCAGCATGCATACAGGCACCAGGCGACAGTTAAAACATGGGCAGACTGAGTCAGAGTCATATAGCTGCTATAGTTAATCATAAAATACATCCACAGTAAATGATATCCGAGCTCGAAGCTCATACTGTGTATAGTATAGTGTCATGTTGCAGAGAACAGTGCATATTGTCTAATTGTTGATGGAGATTTCATCAATATGATGAAACGAAGTAATGTCCTGAAACTCCATGACCCAATAAGTATTGCGAAATTATGTTTAGGCTATAATGTCCCCTCATGCAATTATGTCCGCATGCAGTTTGCTGTATAGAGGATGAGTTAGGAAGGGAATGAGCTGAGGAAGGATGGATGCTCGGAGCCTCAAAGACCACCATGCTGTATATACTGTAACTATACTATGGAGAGGATGAGTTAGGAAGGGAATGAGCTGAGGAAGGATGGATGCTCGGAGCCTCAAAGACCACCATGCTGTATATACTGTAACTATACTATAGAGAGGATGAGTTAGGAAGGGGATGAGCTGAGGAAGGATGGATGCTCGGAGCCTCAAAGACCACCATGCTGTATATACTGTAACTATACTATAGAGAGGATGAGTTAGGAAGGGGATGAGCTGAGGAAGGATGGATGCTCGGAGCCTCAAAGACCACCATGCTGTATATACTGTAACTATACTATAGAGAGGATGAGTTAGGAAGGGGATGAGCTGAGGAAGGATGGATGCTCGGAGCCTCAAAGACCACCATGCATGTGAAGAAGATCAGTGTTGGAGCTGCATGCAAGTATAGAGAGAGAGACAGCTAGTAGTGACGCAATATAGCCTACAGCGCCCCATGACCATCCAGTTCAACCTCTCTCTCTCTCTCTCTATCACACGCACACGCACACACACACACACACACACACACACACACACACACACACACACACACACACACAGACTGTATATAGCCTACTACAGTATACGTGACACACATGACAACAACATGCATAATAGCAATGGAATGAGAATAAAAGCATGATTTATTTTTAAGCCACTAATTAATTGGCATCATGCTCATCATCATCCTCATCATCGTCACCTTGTTTGGAAGTGAGCATCATTAGGAGCGTGACTGCAGCAGTAGGAACGGCTCACACTCGAGTTGCTTTAAATCAGTGCAATGAAGTGGCATACATTAACATTAGTGCCTCCGCGCCGTGCCTCTAATAGCCCCGAGACCATTAGTTATCGTCCTGTCGTCACGTTTTCATCATTAGTATTAACCCCTCTCGGAGGCACGCATTTTCATATACCTTAACTGTTGCGCATGTAGTATAGCCTATGCGCCCGCTAATTGAATTCACAAAAGCATAAATTAATATGCTAATTAAATGGTTATAATGAACTGCATGGAGACGTAGCCTACGCCGCGGTGGCGTATATTATATTTAATATAGTCTCCAAACCCATTTGGAGGATGATGACAAATACATGAAAAGGAAAGGAGTGTAAAGAAACGAAGTCAATTAGCATAGAGCGTCTCTTCTATATGTTCCCAATGTGTATAATATTATGAACATGGCTGTGCGGTCAGGGTAGCAACAATAGTAGTAGGCTACTGTACTGTACTGTGTGGTCCATAGATAGATACAGTATAATGCAAACAGACGTGCCTGTAATAATTGTGAAATGGATTAAACAAGCCAGTGTGATTCTTTTCTGTCTCTCGTGATCATACAGAAGTCACGACGGGGAAGAAACACAAGCTGGAGACGTTAGATCAATTTCCCTCCATGTCTGAGCGGGGATCTGTGTGACTGAATGGAGCTGACACACTGCTGTGTGTGTGTGTGTGTGTGTGTGTGTGTGTCACAGAGAGAGAGAGAGAGAGAGAGAGAGAGAGAGAGAGCCCTGTCCTGAGATGTAGAGAATGATCAAGCACCCCTCTCTCTCTCCTCCTCTGTGAGCCTTCCAGAGGCCAACGTCGCCCCCTAGCGAGTGGTAACGGTACTCGACGACATTCCAAGAGGCGCACTCGTCCGTCCGTCCATCCGTCCGTCCGTCATTCAATCCATGCAGGCTAATGAGCAGTGCAACTAGTATTGAGCAGTGCGTGCCATGGTGGATAAAATATAAGGCTATACTCAATTGTTTTACTTAAGTAAAAGTATCAATACTGCAATGTAGAAATAGCCTCCATTTACAAGTGAAAGTCTGGCATTCAAAATGTAGCCTATACTTGAGTTAAAGTGAAAAAGTATTGGCGTCAAAAATGTGCTTAAAGTACAAAAGTGCATGCAGGGTAATATATTTTGTAAAAATAAGCAAAGTCTACAAAATAACTATAACTAACTATAGTAAGGTAAAAGTACAATATTTGCCTTTGCAGAGTGGAGTAGTTATAAGTCAAAGTATTGGAAATTGGAAATACTCACGTACGAAAAAATAAAATAATACTTAACAACTGAAGTGCTCAAGACGTCTCCACACGTCTTCACAATTACACCCGTAGAGGGCCTATAGGACGTGTGGGGACATGTTTATTTTTTTTAAATATATAAAACCGGATCGCTATAAAATCTACTTTTGTGCAGCGTTCAGCGTCATGTTTAGCGCAGCCGTTTACGGAGAAAACGGTCTCTTCTCTCTACATCTATTCGTCGCTGTCCGTGCGGTTCTGATCAGAACTGTCTCTTCTCTCTATTTAGAGAGAAGAGACAGTAACGCTTCTAAAGAGAGATCAGAAGTGAAAATTATACCTCCCGGTTTGGCTTCTTTTCAGAGTCAAATCTGCCTCATCTGCTGTGGGCACTCTATAGCTCCTTTATTCTGAAATACAGTAATAGTCCGGTGCACTGGAAGGAGGTGCTCAGTACAGAATACTCAAGTAAATGTACTTAGTTACTTTCCACCACTGCTGGGCCATATAGAAGCCTTTGCCATTTCACGGTTAAGGTCAAGGAGAAACGATGGGAGAAAATGTGATCCAAGGTGTGTGAGTTTTAAGACTCTCTATTATTCATCATGAGAATCATGTCAGCGGCTATCATCTATTTGATGTGACACCATGCATAACCCATTCTGACCTGAGATCAGATTCTAAAAATGTCTTATACATCCTGACAGTTTTCCATTCTGACCTGAGATCAGATTCTAAAAATATCTTCTATGTCAGAAGTCGCTCTTCGATTTTTCAAAAATAGCAGACCTACAAGCTCGTAGCGCGCCACTCGGTGGCGCGCTATGAGCTTGTAGATCTGCTATTTTCAATAGCTAAAGTAGAACATAGTGCTAACACCAAAATGGGTTCCCGCACAAAATGGGATAATTTAGTGGTTCTGGAAGTGATAAATGGTGGACATCACCCTTTTGACAAATGGCATCATAACGAGTCTACTGTGTGATGAACTGTACGCGCCGAGGACAGTGTGTGTGTATAGGGGAGCTGATGATAGGGAGGGGGGAGAGCCGAGGACAGTGTGTGTATAGGGGAGCTGATGATAGGGAGGGGGGAGAGGAGAGGGGAGGGGGGTCAGCTGGGCGTTATTAATATTTAATTTTATGAACAAAAAAAAGGCAATTAACATGTCATTAAGTGTGTTTAGTGCCACGTGGGGATACACCTCGAGTGTGTTGCGATATATACACCCTGCCCTGCCCATACCATTTACTGAGATCATCTTTGAACCCCTTTAGAACTGAGGAGGACGGTCCTTATATACCCCTTTAACGGTTATTTTAAAAATAGCATGCAGGAAAAATAGCAGATCTACAACCTCGCAGTGTGGCACCGAGTGAGGCGCTACGAGCTTATAGATCATGCTATTTTTGAAAAATCGTGAAAATGTTCACCCGATCCCCAATGTGTCACAATTTAAATCTTTGAATATATATTCTTTCACAGCGAACGTTTTTAAACTCATATCTTTGCTTCTGGGGGCCGGGGGTCCCTGGAACAACATATTTTCAGATGGGGGTATAGGCGGCCAATTCCATATAATTTTTGGGGGCCTTGACATGAAATAGTTTGAGAACTGATTTTTGGATATTCAGAAAACTGTCACGATTTACTTTTGAAGACATTTTGTACAAACTGGTCTCATGGCTGAATGTTTTATAGAATGCACTTCAGTGTGTCTTCAGTACAGTGAGATCAGAGGAGTTGGTGCCATCAATGTAACACTTAATTACTGATACGAGCTGATAGTGATGTTCATCAATTATTATCAAGGATGAAGGTTATTGGAAGCACCTTTGAAAGCATTAGGCAGCTGTTCATAGCTACTGTGGAGTCAGTAGCTATACTGCTGTAAGGGATCCAGAATGCCGCAGCTCGCTTGGTCTTCAACCAGCCAAAATTCCCACAACGCTCCACACGTCCCAAACTCTTCTCCCTTCTGGCTCCAAAACTGTGGAATGCACTTCCCATTGCAGTCAGAACTGCAGCATCACTCCCAATCTTCCGCCGTAGTCTGAAAACCCACCTTTTCAGACTCCATCATGGCCCATAGCACTTACCCTACCCCCTTAGATAGCACTTTTTAGACTTAGATAGAATTTGAAACAGACTTATAGCATGTCATGTAGACAGCACAATAATTGCATTGTATGTAGTCATAACACAGCACCAGTCCTCAAGTCAGTCAGTCAGTCAGTCAGTCAGTCAGTCAGTCAGTCAGTCATTCATTCAATATATTTTATTAGAACACATGTCCTTCCAATTAACGTATTATGTTCAGTCCATATTCCACTGTGTGTGACTAACGGTATGTGTGTGTGGACTCTACTATATTGCTCAAATTATATTCCGTCGTACAGTGGCGGTGTTGTGCATTGAAAATACCAGATCTACAAGCTCACAACAGGGAACTCTAGTTGCAGCTTGTCGATCAGCTAAATTCCGATATGAATCCGACTTGTGACTCCATCAGACTATAGTGAGCTAGTGTAGCGCATGCTGTAGCCTACAATGTTGTGCATTGAGCACAGGGAGATGGGAGTGCACGAATGGACGGCTGTGCGTGCGTGTGTGCGTGCGTGTGCCAGACATCAGTGTCTGCCCCAGACAGCTGCAGGGTGACTCCGTGACCTGAGGACCATTACTCAGACTGATGGATGGAGGGTTGGGATATATAGGGACTAGTAGGGTGGTGGGGGTGCAGTGGTTAAGGGTGGAGGGGAGGAGGGGAGTGGACAATGGACTGGACACAGGGAGGGAGTATGAAGGGGATAAATGCTCAGAAGAGTGGATGGGAGGGCGGTGGGGAAGAATTGTACTCACGTGTTTTAGGCGATACGTCAGTCAAAGTATTGACACTGTAATGTGGAAATACTCTGTCTGTACTCGTGCTGTTCCAAATCTATCGGCTACTCGAGTAAAAGTGCAAGAGTATCGGCATCAACGTGTACTTAAAGTGACAAAAGCATAAAGGGCTAATTGTGCAGAATGTTCCATTTCAAATGTTTTCAAATGTGTATGAAAAAATCGTTTGAAAATAGCCGATCTGCAAGCTCGAGCAGAGCTTGTAGATCGGCTATTTCCAATGAAAGAAATGTGTATATAGGGTTGAAGTGGTTAATGTTTTGTAGCCTAATTATAATTACGTTCTAATTAAAGTTTGGAGTGTGTGGAGTGGAACGAAAAGTATTTGAAATCATGGAAATACTCAAGTATAGCCTAAAGCGCAAATACCTCAAAATTGTACTTGAGTGCAGTATACTTAAGTAAATGTACTTAGTTACTTTCCGCCACTGGGGAGGGAGAGCATGCGTGGGATGATCGCCCAGCAGATGTGTGGGGGAGAGAATGGGACCCCACGCGTGGGGGGCGTGCCTGGCCGTCATGTGATTCTGAAGCGTATTATACGATGGTGACATCAAAAACGCTGTTAGGGCGCTAAGTGTCTCGCTGTGAGGTCACTTTAATAAACAGACGATGGGCGGGCAGGGGGGCGATGCGGGGGGACCGCTGACATTCTGATTAGCACTGCAGGCCCACGGCTGACATCATAATAATACACTACACTTGGGAGGTGACATGACAATAATACAAAAAAATTACATAACTAATAAGGAAACCACCTAACTCCATTTTTGAGTCTTTAAATCACTGGTGAACACCCTTTACATCTGTGTTAAAAGTATATATTGAACTGATGAAAAGTATAGTTAAAAGCTAACTCCACTACCTCTCATGCAAGTAATTGACAATATTTAAAGACACAACAGCAACTTTGATGAGGCTGTATTGCATTGTTGATGACTTTTTTTTTTGTTCATGCTTATTTATAGCCTTCAGCATGATGTTAACCAATTTCAGACGTTGGACTTAATCTTCCCGGCAAAGTCGACACACAGTTGAGTGTGCATCTCTGCTACAGGGTGCATAATGTGAGCCTCAGCCTATACCCCAATACCTCTGGCCTGTTTCTGAACTCATGATGATTGTGATAATGCTGGCCGTTGGCCAGAGGCTCCAGGAAAAAAACCTTGATGTCATACTTGACTCAAATCTAAATGTCAAGGCCCACATCAGCAACATCACCAAAGTATCCTTTTATCACCTGAGGAATATTGTCAGAGTCCATGGGTTTCTCTCACAAGCTGACACAGAAAGACTGATGCACGCATTCATCACTAGCAGGCTAGACTACTGCAATGCTCTCCTATCTGGTGTCCCCAAAAAAGAAGTTGCCCGGCTACAACTAGTCCAGAAAGCAGCAGCACGCGTATCCCTTCACTGGTTGCCTGTTTTATCTAGAATTGATTTTAAGGTCCATTTTTCTTCTTTGTTTTCCATCTCCTTTGATGTTTTTATATTTGTAAACTGTGAAGCACATGAGTTGCACTTGCTGTATGAAATGTGCTATACAAATAAAGTTTTGATTGAGGAAGTTGACGCAGGTCCACATGTACATTTTAGGCTTTTTTATTCACCTTGAAAAATGCAGTGCAAGTACCAACAAATAAATAATACTGCCCAAAACAACGTTCCAATAAAACAAAATGAACATCTTGAAAACTACATAGACTCAAGAGACAAGCAGGAACTGTTATACAGGCTCGTCCCTGTCTTGCAGTTCTCCCCTGTTGTCTCTTAGCTGCCTCAAGTGAGACTGAACTGCCTTCCTCTGCAGCAATCCTGCTCTTAAACAGGTGGGGCAAACCATCCTCTATAATTAGTAAGGGGTCATTAGTTAACTCACCACACGGCTAACTAAGCCTGTGACTAATCTCACTAATCTGCCACCTCGCTATACATTAAGGGAATAATAAATATACATTTAGCTTTCACAGGCCCAATTCATTTACAGAGCCTAACAAAAAATAAACATGAACAAACACCCCTCTTCCTCTACAGTACTTGGCACCTTCCATTCTAAGAGTGCCACCAGCACTGCAGAGGAGAGACAGGTGAAGTGACCAACAGATAATTAAATTACTTCACACAGTGACATTAAAACAACATAAAAGAAAACACTTTAGTCCTTGTGTGAAATGTCAGATGTCCACTGTAAAGAACGTGCAACACAACACTATATAACCCACACTTCCCAGCCGACTTGATGGTGATTGCTATTGGAAGCAGCTGTGTAGTGTGTGCATTCACACACTACAAGCTGTACCGTAGTTTGTATAAACTGTTTTAACATGTTGTCACACGACCTTGAGTGCCCTGAAAGGCGCCTTATAAATAAATTCGTCAAAGTATGATAACGTTAAAATGTCACATTTCACAACCGACAAAATGTTGCATTGCAATCAATGCACGCTTGTATAATATTTGATTTGACGGTGCCTTCCTAACATGGCTTCACCAGACTCTCCACCTCTCCAAACCCTGTGTTCTGTGTGTGTTACTAAATCACTGTGTGATCCAGTCGGGAAGGGATGACTGATCTGAACTAAGTAGGCTACTGCACCCGAGTTGTAATCATCAGACAGGAAACCACAACTGGAATAAGAACTACGCAAAAATAATTCCCCACGATCAAAATCGTTGGGAAATTATTAGGGCCTATACCCAATAATTTCCCTGTGGGATAACAACTGTATACAGACGCTAAATAGTCTCTGGAAAGTATACACATATTTATTTTAAAAATCTGCAAAACTATGCCACATCAAGGATTTTATTGGATAGGACCTGAAAGTTTGATCGTGGGAGTTATTCTTCTTAGAATAAGAAGACAAGACACTGAACCCCACATTGCCTCCAGTGGTTGCCACCATCGGTGTGTGAATATGGGAAGTGAGGACGCTGGCGGTGACTGTTCGCCGCTTCACCTCACAATGTATGAATGAATGAAAAGCGCTTTGAGTAAGCACATAAAAATGCAATCCATTACTATTATTATATTATTATTATTTTGGGAGTCTGATGACTACAAATCAATGACTACAACATGACATAAATTACCATTCGCTCCCGACCGGATCATAAACCCATAAAGGAATGCTTCCCAGGCTAGTGCCTTCCTGCTATTGGACGTTTCCTTTGATCTCTACGCTATTCTGTCTTTCTCCGTTCTAACAAACTAAATTCCTTAAAACTGCAAAATGAAAACTTGAACAAGAAAATAATTCCACCGTGCACTTTGATTCTGATTCTGACACAGCGTGCAAAGACAAGAACACAAGTAAACGGAAACACATGACTTACTTTGACTTATTCCTATAGGCTCCTACAGTAGGTGGAGCATAGGGCCGCAATCACACCCCGCCATCGGACTCTGTTTTGAGCACTTTTCTTCAGCTGGGCCCACGATAATCCGGTCGTCTTTGACTCAATCTCCACTGATCTTCTCCAGGTCTGTTTTGGCCTCCCCACTTTTCTTTTGCCCTGTGGGTTCCAGTCCAGTGCCCTGTGGGTTCCAGTCCAGTGCCCAGTGGGTTCCAGTCCAGTGCTTAATGCCCAGTGATGTTGTCAGTAGGTTTTCGGAGGGCATGTCCAATCCACCCCCACTTTATCTTCTTCACCTCCTGGCTGATGGAGTTTTGGTCGGTTTTCTCCAACAGGCATTTGATATTTTATCACCACCTGATGTTCAGAATGCGTCTTAGACAGAAACATGTGTCAAACATGAAAACATCCACTTCGACATGGCAACAAAAAAGGCAGAGCATGATTGCTGAGTTATATACTGTACTTTGCTGTACATCGTGTCCTGGAACGAGCTCGCCTCAAAACAGAGCAGTCGCCTCGGGCGAAACCCACTCCACCGAGCAGACGGCAGATATATATATATTTTTTTAGGGCGAGCATGTTTTAATGGCGAGCCTCTCCGCACCAAAATAATGACGATGATGTTGATGATGATGATAACAGTAATAAAAATCTGGTTGACTAAATTATTCCAAGTAAAACAACTTCATAGGAATTTCTCTTGTTGGAGAAATAAATGCAATGACCTGCAGTCATTGCAGTCCGAGTAGCCTCGGAGAACCCCAAAAAAGCCTGGACAAACAACCCAGAGTTAGTTAGTGGTAGTCAGTGGAAGTGAACCTTGTATTTCCCTGCACCAATAACAGTGAAGAGGAGCGTTCATCACTGCAAATGTGTTGATGTCAGTGTTCTCCGCTGTGTTGGGGGAGAGGAGGGGAGGAGGAGGAGGAGGAGGGGGAGGGAGGCGGGCACACAGGATGGTGGTGAACCAAATAAACCAATAGGGAGCCGGTGTCTGTTCCCAGGGATAAATTTGATCCGCCCCTCTACGCCAAGAAAAGCTCGGGTACTTTCTCAGGCTATACTTGCAGAGTATTAAAACGCACATGGTGACACCAGCAGGAAGACAATGAAGATGAGGAGGACAGACATATGGTACAGTATATAATAAACCAGGATAGGATTCTAACAGCGTGCACTATAGACCAATTATGTGTTCACAAACATTGAGACTGATCGCACGGGTGACTGTTTCATGTAATCAACTCCCGCGTTGTGTTGGCTAATGAGGCGAACCCTTTAGGGAGACATTTATACTTCACTCACAGAGAACAGCTGATATACAAGCTCACATCACATTGCTGGTGCTGACGTCTGTTAAGGGCGTCTATATAGCATTGCCTCCATTACTTAACGCATTTTGGGCGGGAACCCCTTTTGGTGTGCTTTAGCTATTGAAAAATATCAGATCTGTACTGTGGATAAGGAGGGCTGTCAACATACCGTGGCGACGTGGCGTGGTGAAGTTTCACCAAAGGTCAATCACTGGGACTCCAAGAGGAGTGAGTCAATGTAGCCCCGAGGCTATAGAAAGACAAGCGTTCACAGTCACGTTCACGAATCCATCCACCAACAGGGGTGGGAGATGGGCCGTGTCATTGCACGTCCATCCTGCCACATTTACAAACATCATGGGATTTGTTTACAAGCACTGTGAGATGTGTTTACAGACATTGTGCATTTGTTTACAAACATTGTGGATTTGTTTAGAAACATTATATGTTGTTTACAGAAATGGGTTTGTTTACACCATTTTGGGTTAGTTTACAAACATTCCAGATTTGTTTACAAACAGTTTGTGTTTGTTTACAAACATTGTTGATTTGTTTACAAATATTTTTGCATTTGTTTACAGATATGTTGTGTTTGTTTATAAACATTGTGGATTTGTTGTTTATGAACATTTTGTGTTTGTTTACAGACAAATAAAAAAATAAAAAACATTACCCAAGTGAAATATGTAATGTACAAGGGAATGGATATTGAACCATTGAGCAAGGCAGGTTCATTATACTTGATAGATTTTCGTTGATTATGATATTGTTAAAAACAGCAGATCTACAAGCTCGTAGCGCGCCACCGAGTGGCATATAGAAACATAGCTTTTTTCAGAAAACTGTCATTTTCAAAACGGGTCAAACCAGAGGAGAGTCAGTAGACAACTCCCATCTCCTTTATTATGGCACAACACACTCCAAACATTTCATACACTCAGTCACAGTGAGTGGAAAAAGAGGAAGCTATTCTGAGAGGGGGCCAGAGCAACAACAAAAAACACACTCATTTTCAGCCACTATACTCTGTATATATATACACACACCATCTCTCTCTAAAAACAGCTCAATAAGCAATCTGTATTATATGCCTAGGCTTGGCCCGTGGCTCTGATGGTGCTCTGCTCAGCGTCTGTTTTGGTTATCCCATTCTGGCCGGGAACCCCTTTTGGTGTTCTAAGCATTATGTTATGCTTTATCTATTGAATAATAGCAGATCTACGAGCTTGTAGGTCTGCTATTTTTGAAAAAAATCGAAGAACGACTGACATATAAGAAACATAGCTTTTTCAGAAAACTGTCAGGAAGTATAGAAGACATTTTTATAGAATCTGATCTCAGGTCAGAATTGGTTATATGCAGTGATTGCCTCCCTCTCTGCCCTCCTCGTACTCCCTGCCCTCCCCCCACCCCCCAGCTTACTGGCCTCAGCGTACACACAGAGAACTGCCTTTCTGAAGCAGCTCCCCAGACAATAGAGCAATCTGTGTGCTCATATTCATCTTAGCTGGAACTGATCTGTTCTCCGTCTAATGCACTCTACAGTATCTGGCCTTTCCCTCCTTCCGAGGTCAGGTTGGTGAGTCGTCGCGGGACCCCCCCGGCATTCCCATCCCCCCCCCCCCCCCCCCCACCGTGATATTCCTCCTCGTCCTCCCACTCCCGATCTCCCTCTGTCTCTCTCTCTCCCTCTTAGGCGGTGAAAGGTTTAATCCAGTGAATATGGATGCAGTTTGTGTGTGCGTGTGTGAGTGTGTGTGCGTGCAGTGTGTTCGTGTGTTCGTGTGTGTGTGTTCGTGTGTGTGTGTTTGTGTGTGTGTGCGTGCGTGCCTGCATCTGTGCGTGCGTGCGTTCGTGCGTGCACAGGGAAATCCAGAGTTTAAATTCAATGGTGCATCTTTACACTTGCACAGTTCAGTTGACACTTGTTTACTTTTTGTTTTTGCTTTTTTAGCTGTGCACATGCAACCACACAGACATATAGGCTTATGTGAACACACACACACACACACACAGTTGCGTGTGCTTGCGCTTATACGCACACACACACACACACACACACACACGCAAGCACGCAAAGTGTGATTGACAGGGATATATAGGGAGGTCCACGTTATTGTCCGAGCCGAGGGAAAACAGTTGAAAGCTGCAGCAGACAGACAGCCAGCCGGGGGAATGGCTTCCATCAAATCCCATTTAAAAATGGATGAGTGGCCTAAATGACTCTAGAGGCCGTGGGCTCCATTTCATCCCCACATCAGAAAATACATGTTTATGTTCAATAATATCCACCACCTCGTCATATCTCTCCCTTCAATCCTAGTCATTTTTCTTATGTGATCGGCATAATAAGTTGTGATCGATCGCACGCTGTGTGTGTGTGTGTGTGTGTGTGTGTGTGTGTGTGTGTGTGTGTGTGCGTGCGTGCGTGCATGCGTGTGGCTACAGTGTCTGTCTAGAGATGCTGTCATGTCTGCAATCGGCTTATACTCAGCCCTATAACAATTAAAGCCCTTTATATACCTTGTCATTTAGGCGCATTGCAGTGAGCGTGTAGATCTGCTATTGTACAGTCACATATTCTTGTACAGAACATCCCTGCTGCTATGTTAACGAGACGGCGTCAGTCAGGCTATGTGGGTATAAATGCTTCTATAGCAATGAGAGATTTGGGCAAAGTATGAACGGCATTTCCAGATATCTGTTCTGTGGTGGATGAGTTTCCTCCTTCCTTCAGGCCTTTTTCTTAACCCATTTGGACCTGAGGCCGATTAAAAAAAATAAAAATAGGCTTCCAAATCCTAACTTCCTAATTCCTCATGTTTCTATTTCAGCGGTGCTCAACCTATTTCATGTCAAGGACCCCCAAAAAATGTATTGTAATGTATTTGGCTGCCGACCCCCATCTGAAAATGTGTTGTGTGTTGTTCCAGGGACACCCCCACCCCCATTTTGAGTTAAAAACGTTTGCTCTAAAAGAAACGTTTGCTCTCAAATATAGCAGATCTACAACCTCGAGCTGGTAGATCTGCTATTTTTCCAAAAGCTAAAGTATAACACAATGCCTATAAGAACACCAAAAGGGGGGTTCCCATACTGAACGTATTAAATGTCTGAGCAGCACTTTGTTGATCCAGTTGTAGAGCATTCAGAGTTGGTGACATTGAATTGGTTCTGCAAGGATGTGCCGCGTGTAATGCAGTCCTCCTGATGTGCCGCGTGTAATGCAGTCCCTCTATCCCCCAAACCGCATAATCACCAAGGTACAGCTTGCTGCTTTGCCGCATTAAAGCCTCAAAACTCCTGGCACTCAATTAGGGGCCCGCAGTGTGTGTGTGTGTGTGTGTGTGTGTGTGTGTGTGTGTGTGTGTGTGTGTGTCAACGAAGCGAGCACAGTTTGCTTGCTGATATTATGGCTAATTAGCTCGACTCGGCTCCCCCAAGACGGAGACGCGAGACACAGAGGTATTGTTGTGGGTTTCACAGACTGACGTTCTCGGGCGGAATCTCTTCTTAAGTCTGGAACTGCATAATCCTCTGCGTAACACATGCATGCGTTTAGTCGTACAAAAAGATGGAAATGGTCTACAGGGCTGAAACGCGGGGAAATGTCTTCTCTGAGATGTTTGGCAAACTGACGCGGCATGGATTTCAGTTGTCCCGAATACTCTGCATCTGTCCCTGCCTGAATACTGCATGAGACAATGGGGTTGTCTGTGAGGCGCTCCGTGGTGACTACGTCTCTCAGAAAGCCAAATGAAGCTTACTAAAAACCGTCAGTTCCAATACTTGATTGGCTGGTTTCTGATTAGACCACGTAGTAAATCTCACTATAATCTGCACCTTCAATCACTTTATATCATTCCCAGCTGCTGTTAACATTGATCCCACATGTAGCTGAACTGGGGAAGGCACTTGATTGCCTTACAAACCCAGGCCGTGCGAGCGTCTAATTAGCACCGCCCCGCGCTCATATGACTGTGAATGTGTGGCTCTGGGCGGCCTTGTAAAGACATCAAGCGCCTCCTATTCCCCCGTCACAGAGACTGGTCGGTGCAAAGTACAGCTACTTTTGTGAATTATAGGAATAGTTTTATGAGGTGAATATTGCTATATGTTTTTAACCGTTTTAGAAAAGCAATAAACCATGCGAGGTCCCAGTTTACTGTGTATTTTATAATGGCTGAGAGGGTTGGAGACACTCGACTGCTGCACGTCATGTCTCCCTATACGCCTCTCAGGCATTATAAAATACACCGTATAGCCTGAGAGCTCTTGTGGTTTATCGCTTTAATCTATGACTGCGGCCTATAGTCGACCACCACAATGGTACTGTGAGGTTATTCACCCTGTCATCTTATATACTGGACCACCACGATGGTACTGTGAGGTTATTCACCCTGTCATCTTCTATACTGGACCACCACGATGGTACTGTGAGGTTATTCACCCCGTCATCTCCTTCAATCTATACTGGACCACCACGATGGTACTGTGAGGTTATTCACCCTGTCATCTTCTATACTGGACCACCACGATGGTACTGTGAGGTTATTCACCCTGTCATCTTCTATACTGGACCACCACGATGGTACTGTGAGGTTATTCACCCTGTCATCTTCTATCTATACTGGACCACCACGATGGTACTGTGAGGTTATACACCCTGTCATCTCCTTCAATCTATACCGGACCACCACGATGGTACTGTGAGGTTATTCACCCTGTCATCTTCTATCTATACTGGACCACCACGATGGTACTGTGCAGAGGTTATACACCCTGTCATCTCCTATACTGGACCACCACGATGGTACTGTGAGGTTATTCACCCTGTCATCTTCTATACTGGACCACCACGATGGTACTGTGAGGTTATTCACCCCGTCATCTCCTTCAATCTATACTGGACCACCACGATGGTACTGTGAGGTTATTCACCCTGTCATCTTCTATACTGGACCACCACGATGGTACTGTGAGGTTATTCACCCTGTCATCTTCTATCTATACTGGACCACCACGATGGTACTGTGAGGTTATACACCCTGTCATCTTCTATACTGGACCACCACGATGGTACTGTGAGGTTATTCACCCTGTCATCTTCAATCTATACTGGACCACCACGATGGTACTGTGATATACTGGGCAGTATACACCCTTTCACACGCACAGTATGACAAGTTTAATTTAATTTATATACTTTTGAGTATCTAGATTCTAACCCCCCCCCCCCCCGCACGCACACACACGCGTGCACACAAACACACGCATAAACACACACCATTGTATTTGGAGATGAATACACTAAAAAGCAAGAAAAAAAAACTATCTTGCAGGAGACCAAAAGGGAGAACGGCATACAGTATAATCTACAGAATCTTTGGTTTACACCCTCTGCCACTTGATTCCTTGGTTCCTCATATCCTTGTCAAAACATTGGAGGAGGAAATATGAGGGTATATGAGTACAGTATAGCTCTAATCTATGGTCTGCTGGAACATTGGACAAGGACAGGAGGGGGGAGAGAGAGAGAGAGAGAGAGAGAGAGAGAGAGAGAGAGAGAGAGAGAGAGAGAGAGAGAGAGAGATTTATATTTGACACCTGTGATCATTATTCGCTAAACACCGAAGCAGCAGGTACAGGAAATACATGCACTGTATCACAGTAGGCAAATAAATTATATAGTATTTATGTAACCCGGGTGAGAAAAACAGATTAAATAAATCATCTGGAGGTGCACTTGATGTCTCTCTCTTCTCTGTTCCTGAGATAAGGACTGTAGAAACGTTTGGACCACTTTGGTATATAGAGAGGTTTGGGAAACTCAAAAGGTGTTGAAGAAATCAAAAAATCTGTGCTCTGTTGATTAGAAATTGATTTGCATTGCAGAGGAGCTCTTTAAGCCAGTCTATCTTCACTTGTATCTATCAATACAGGCAGAAAAGCTAAATAAAGAGACTCAAATACTGAATAACTATGACCTGACAATTATGGCCGAAATCACTTATACAATATACACCGACACTTGAATTATTTGTATTGCTGCCTGTAATAAGATACTGTGTTGTTTTTATGGTAATGAGTGTTTAAAACTAAACTGACCAAATGATAGAAGTCCATATTTAGCCTACTTGATAAAGGCTAAATATAGAAAGTAAATCGTTAACTCCAGCCGGCCATGGCAAGAAAATACATTTAATTTGAGAGGGCAGGTGCCCTAATTAGGGCAGGTGCTCTAATTTACAAAGGGCACGCCCAAAATAGTCTATTCAAGATCACAACTACAGCTTCAAGTGAATTCTTCTCCCATTAAGGGCGGGTGTTTTAAGCATTATGTTATACTTTAGCTATTGAAACATTTCAGATCTACAAGCTCATAGCGCGGCACCGAGTGCTGCGCTTACGAGCTTGTGTAGGTCTGCTTTTTAGAAAAATCGTGAAAATGCAGTGCAGATCTTTGAATATATATTCTTTCAGAGCCAACGTATTTAACTCAAATCTTTGCTACTGGGGGGGGTCCCTGGAACAACATATTTTCAGACGGCAACTTACATATAATCTTGGGGGTCCTTGACATGAACATGTTTGAGAATGACCGACATAGAAACATAGGGTCTTTCAGAAAACTGTCAGGATTTAGAAGGCATTTTGTAGAATCGTCCGACCTAATGCATGTTGTTTTTCATATAGAAAGTGCACAGCAAACCTGAAGTCCACAGACACCGCTACCACCACTAATGACCACAACTATCTGCCACCCTCCATTATATCTCCCTTCGTCTTCTGGCCTGTCTATAACCGTTGCTATACAGAAACTGCCGTCGTCTTACCAGTGGCCTTCTTTCTCCTGCCAATCTTCCTCCATGTGGAACCAGACTGCGGTTCGGCCCCATCTCAAACATCCCTGAGCACTGAACCCTCACAGACTTTAATTAATGTCAGCTCCATTGCTTGTTCAGCGTAAATGGCCGAGTGCAAGGGCTCCAAATGTAATACGTACGAAAGGAAGGCCGGTTGCAGCACTTTGTGACATCGCCGCGTTACCTTGACAATGGCAGTTGTTACTACCAACCATAGAGATATAGAGGTGAGAGGCTCATAATTACACACCATAATTGCAGGCCACCAGGACAAACAAGCTACACAATACTGGCTATATGATTGAAGCACATGCAAAGCTTTGTGTTTCTAATTACGTGTAAACGTTGCAGGCTTTGTCTGCCATATTCCGCTGTTTTAACCCATTTTGAGCGGGAACCCCTTTTGGTGTTGGCATCATGTCATGCTTTAGCTATTGAAAAATAGCAGATCTACAAGCTCTACAAGCTCTACGAGCTTGTATTTGTTTTGAAAAAAATCGAAGAACGACTGACATAGAAACATGGCTTTTTCAGAAAACTGTCAGGATGAAGAAGACATTTTTAGAATCTGATCTCAGGTCAGAATGGCTTAAACATCACAATGTTATGAATTATAGGGCTATATTATTATATATTGCCTCGAGCGAAAGTCTGCAGCCGTGTTGGAGTTATGGAAAGTGTGCGTAAAGGGCACAGAATGTCAGCGAGGAGGAGGAGGGAGCCTTCGTGTTACGGGGGATGGATTTCACTGCATAGTTATCAGGAAGGAACATGGCCGTTCGTGAGTGTGAGTGTGCAATGCATGGACATTGCATGAGGCTGCATGGGTTTTAATTGACTTGAATGTGTCAGCGCTTTAGTGGCAATGATATACAAATCTGCCAAAATCCTTGAGCTGAGCTTGGGGCTAGAGTGTGAATGCCCTGTGGCAAAAAAATAAATAAATAAAATAAAACACCTTTGGAAGTTTGGATGGAACCTTGCAGAGCAGAACCACACAGACTATATAGGATCCTTAACCCATTTTGAACTGGGACCGATTCTACAAATGTCTTCTCCTGACTGTTTTCTTTGTCAGTCGTTCTCAAACACTTTCATGTCACTTTTCACGATTCTTCAAAAATAGCAGACCTATACAAGCTCGTAGCGCGGCACTCGGTGCCGCGCTATGAGCTTGTAGATCTGCTATTTTTCAATAGCTAAAGCTATACATAATGCTTAAAACACCAAAAGGGGTTCCCGCCCAAAATGGGTTAAAAAATAAAAAAAGTGACAGTATTCAGGCAGTATTGCGTCAGTACATCTGAATTATTCGCTGACATACTGTAAGAGGTACGGAATGCTGATTGGAGGTCAACACCATTTCCAGTCATACAGTAGATAGATATACAGTAACTATTGGTCAGGGAAACAAAAAAGATATTTTAAGAGTTCTCCTTCACCAAACCCGCAGCAATTATCAGCCACCATCGGCACTGTCACCATCTGTCAGCACCATGACCGCCAACTTCCATTGGACCCTTAAAAAACTAAAAAAAACTGTGTAATTTCTTATTTCTTTGGCGTTACAATTTTCACACAACTTTGCCAGCTTCTTCTTCCATTCCATTCTTCCATCAGCAGTGTCCTTCACATAGTAGGCTACCTCAGAATGCCTTTCAACAAGCTGTCTATTCAGAGCCATGGCAGCAGCATTGATTGAGTGATTGACAGTGGCTGTAGAAATTGCCTCATTACCAAACCTTCAGCCCATGGATTCATATAATTGTTTGTCATGGGTATGTTAATCTTCAACACCGTTGAATATAAGTATATCTGATACTTTGGCATCACACTGGGTGTGACGATGTTTAATTAACTCACCGCTTTGCTTCTGCGGATCCCTGGAACGATAATATTGTGAGATGGGGTTCATTCAACAGCCAAACCCATATAAATGTGTGGGTCCTTGACATGAAAAAAGTTTGAGAAGCACTGATGTAACAACATAAGTCTTTCAGAAGAGGTTCAGGGTCGTTGTCCCAACAGCTCTGTCTCAAGAATCCAGGACACTGGACAGCATTGTCTTGATGCCCAAGGACATCACAGTGTTCGCTGCTCGTTGGCTGATATTAAAAGGACAGGTATGGAGGTGGGTAGCCTATTTGTAACTAGCTTTTAAAAGGAGAATGCCATGCTAGAAGGCTTTCTTACCTTTATTTGTATAGTTGTTACGTCCCCACCAAAGAGGTCTAGGTGTTATTTTGTGCAAAGGCACATTATTGGCTAATTCCCCTACCATAAGCCCTCAATGAATTGCCTTGAATTGCATTCAATTGAATGGGGCATTGGGGTGTTGTGCTAATTTGCCTATTTCTATCGCTCATGCTTTTGCATGAAATAAGTGAATTAGCACAAAACCCAACCGCCATTGAGGGCTTATGGTAGGGGAAATTGCCAATAATGCACAAAATAACACCTGGACCTCTTTGGTGGGGACGTAACAACTACAAATAAAGATAAGAAAGCCTTCTAGTATATGGAATTCTCCTTTAAGTATTACTCTTCAATTTTACATGTAATGTAAATGTTTATTTATATATTGTAAATGCTTACGTTATTATTGCATCCTTTTATTTGAAATTGCATGGCCACATCGTTGTTTTGTACCAAAAAAAAAGGGTATTTCAATGTCAATATTAACAACAGGTCGTTTCGAGTAAGCAATCTGATTGGTTGAAGCAACCTTCTAGCCGTGGTTCAAACGAGCACCGCTCCACACCTAATCAAAGGTGCGTTGCATTCAGAACTCGCCCTCGCGGGCTCGTTCCAGGCGTGCGTTAATGACGTTAAACCATGCACCCCCCCTCGTGTAATATTGCTCGTTCCCCATTGGACAGTGAGCTTCAGCCTCTGGGTGAAGCTCTACTTACTAGTTGCATGCCGGTGTGGTGTGGCGCATTTTTTGAAGTGATGTCTAGCTTTTAAAGGTAGTATTTTTAGCACAATGCAAGGAATGCATGCAACAGCAGTAGCTGTAGTGCTTTTCTGAACCTGGCTCCAGGGACGTGTATAGAGAGAGGCAGGGGCTGAGATCCCGTAAGAGGGCACTTTTGGACAAAAAAAATAGCTGATCTATACAAGCTCACAACGCGTCGCGCTGCGAAACGTTGTGAGCTTGTAGATCAGCTATTTTCGTAGTAAATGCTGCATTCATAGTCTAGAGAGGGCAGTTGTTTTACAGACGGGTAAAAAGGGCAGGGTACTGAAGCCCCCTTTGACGTCTATGTGTGCACATCCCTGCCTCATGTCTCGTCCACAGAGAGCACATGCATGCAGGGCTGCATAATACTACTGCGTCATGTAGTCTGACACCCGGCCCGGTGCTGACCTGTTCAGTCTCCGTAGATCCAATATCCATTATATCCTTATGTATTCACTATCGAACAGATGCCCCTTTTCATGCGTGAAACAAACACTTGAAGCTTCTGTACGTGTATAACACGTGCTCTAAATATTTTAAGAGCTAAACGCAATGTAGCCTATCGTAGACAAACACCGTACTGATTACGGACATGATTGTATAACTGTAAGGCATACTTTTCAGGTAAGGCATGCATTATTATTCATCAGCAGTGTGAGCCGATTGTCTGTTCTTTTTTTGTTATCAAATGTTTATTTATTTAAGACAAAAAGCATAAAACATGTTAACACCATAAATGAATGAAGAAAACAAAAGTAATACGTACAACAACAAAATAAAGGAACACAAAAACAAACAAACATTGTTTATTGTTTATCGTTTATCGTTTATGGATCCACATTAGCTTTTGCCTTGACAAAAGCTAGTCTTCCTGGGGTCCGACACAGACAAACATTTATCATTTAACAAAGGCAATACTTACAATTGTTTACAAACACTAACTCGTTTACAAACACTAACTCAAAATAAAACATAGTAAAATAAAATAAGAAATAAAAAACAAAGAAAAACATAGCAAAAATCACACAACAAAATTATACATTTGAATTATTAAACAATTAAACAATGTTCAAATACAGCCAAAACAAAGTTCATATACAGCCAAGCTCAAGTATTTATCTTTATAAAATATGAACAAAGCATTTATTTGTATCAGCATCGCCACAAACATACTTAGTTTACATACTTATGCACAGATATGTGATTGTCATTGCAGTCTTTTCAGCTCCATTTAGCTGACATCTGCATTAGTGAAGTAATGATCCAATTGTCCAAGCGCTAATTTAGTCTGTTTGGCAGCCTGCCAAAGGAGGCTATAATTCGCTAGGCCAGCTACATAGTTCCGTAGTTTCCATGGTGTTCTTTGGTGATGTGCTTACACAGATCAATGCCGTATGCCATTACTCCAATAAACAAAGAACATATTCACTTTTTTTATGTGACATGTAGACTAGTTACAGAACAAGCACTGTATAATTACTAACTTTAATGTTTCAGTTAAAAGTACATTAACCCGATATTGACCTTGCATGGTGCATGCATGTAGCTAATCCTCCATAAGTGCTGTCCGTGTCAATTATACCGACATTTGTACTGACATTTCTTCCACGCTATCGTGGAAGAAATGTGGCTGGAGGCTATATTCCTGTTTCGACCGAGGTTCCTCCTTTGAAGCCAGAACACTTCTCATGAAACCGTATACCTGCCGGGGACATAACATGAACTGACTGAATCCGACACGCTCTATCTAAACCAATTTGAATTTATCAAACATTTGTTCGACAAACGTATCCAAGTGAATTTGAGGATGATACAATCAATGGTTGATGTGTCTCTTCTCTCTTTTTCCTTGGCAGTTGGGGTTGGAGCCCTGCATGAACTTCGTGTCAAATCAGTTAAAGGGTCATCTCAGGTGGCACACATTTTTGGTATAGCCTGCGGAAAGGACTCGAGGCCTGGGCTTTTTTCACGGGGACAAGGACAGTCCCTCGTAGCCTGCAGCCCTTCACGATGCAGGCACAACCTCGTAGCCTGCAGCCCTCCACGATGCAGGCACAACCTCGTAGCCTGCAGCCCTTCACGATGCAGGCACAACCTCGTAGCCTGCAGCCCTTCACGATGCAGGCACAACCTCGTAGCCCGCAGCCCTTCACGATGCAGGCACAAATCACTCCAAGGTCCGGCGGTATACAAGCCCACATACTTTAGCTTCGTGTTGGGTAACGGAAATACTCGTCAGGGCTGCACAGTTAACCCATTCTGACCTGAGATCAGATTAAAAAAAATGTCCGTTCGAAAATGACAGTTTTCTGAACTGTCAGTCGTTTTTAGATTTAAAAAAAAATAGCAGACCTACAAGCTCGTAGCGCGCCACTCAGTGGCGCGCTATGATCTTGTAGATCTGCTATTTTTCAATAGCTAAAGCATAGCATGATGCTAACACCAAAAGGGGTTCCTGCGTATGGGTTATTTAGACGATTCTACAAAATGTCTTGACAGTTTTCTTTAAAAAAAAAATGTCAGTGGTTCTCATACATTTTCATGTCAAGGACCCCCAAAATGTTATGCATTTGGCTGCCGACCCCCATCTGAAAATATGTTGTTCCAGGGACCCCCCCAGAAGCAAAGATTTGAGTTAAAATGTTCACTCTGTAATAATATATATTCAAAGATTTGAGGCACATTTTCACGATAAAAAAAATAGCAGACCTACAAGTTCATATCGCGCTATGAGCTTGTAGATCTGCTATTTTTCAATAGCTAAAGTATAAACATAATGCTTTAAAACCACCAAAAGGGTGTTCCCGCACAAAATGGGTTAAACTTGCGTGAAGGAGACAGACCGTATAGCGTGTTTTCTTTTTAAACGCTGCACCATAGTCTTCTCAAGAGCTTTTTTTCCTTCAGGCTATCAGAGAGCCCTCAACAATGACTAAACTGCCGGGTCAGCTGTCTTTAATCCATTCTGACCCGAGATCAGATTCATACGAGGTTTCCACTGGACACACACTGGTCTGATTAACCCATTCTGACCTGAGATCAGATTATAAAAATGTCAGTCGTTCTTCGATTTTTCAAAAACAGCAGACCTACAAGCTCGTAGCGCGCCACTCGGTGGCGCGCTATGAGCTTGTAGATCTGCTATTTTTCAATAGCTAAAGCATAACATGATGCGAACACCAAAATGGGTTCCCGTTCAGAATGGGTTAATCTGTAAATCTTCCTCTGCACACACACACACAGTATTTTCTTATTTTTCCACATTTCTGGAGCGATGCCTCTGCATACCATTTCCCTCCTGGGAGCCTCAAAATTGCTACAGTTCAGCATGCGATAACTTTGGCTATGATATTACATCCTCCTTCTTTGCTGTATGTACATATTCCGTATATCCCCAAGTTGCTTTCATTTTCCACGCGCTTCTCGCGGATGTTATCAACCTTGATTCAAGTCAGCGACGTGCAGCTTCTCCCATTGATAGTCCGTATATATTCTATTTTCTGTAGTATGTGTACCTCTGGGCTGCACCACTAGAGATATCTTACATTAAGTATAGCCCAGGGATGATGCAATTCCAATTCTAAATTGTCTGTGTGGAAAATTGATACAGTTTTGTTTTCGTTGTATTCTATGCACTTGACACACTGATGCACCGATGAAACAACACTCGATAAAACTTGACACTTTTATTAATTATTGCTGCTCAATACCCTGTGTATATATAACCTTAATTCATGTAATGCTATTATATTACATCTTGTGTTTCTCATCATATTATAATCATATACATTATTGTTATAGCACAGGCTGGTGGAGCATAACCCACACAGACCTTTCACTGCATAATACTTGAGCAGTGAAATGTTGTTATGAGAGAGAGAGAGAGAGAGCGCATGGCAAATAAATGGCTATGAATCAATTGAGGCTGTAAGTAATGTTGTATATGCAGCAGACAAGGCTCTGCTCTAGCATCTCTCTAAAGGCCTCTTTACTATAGCACACAGCGCGGTGTTGTCGGCCCATTTGCCCGCCGAGGGGCATCTGTGCCTGATAACCGGTCATAGTAGTTTGTGCAATGTGTCAATGTCATGCACAGTTGGCAGCATGGCCGGGCGTAAAGCCTAATGTGTACACTCTCTGTCGCACAACGCCGTAGCGCGCCAGCAACAGTATAAGCCTCGCCAAAGCCATGAGGCCCACAGGGCAGCTATATAGGAGCCTATACATCTCCTGTTTGTGTATAGCGTGAATCTTCCTGTTACATGTACAGGTATACTGTACACCCCCCCTGCAGGACATAACGCTATATAGTATGTCGCAGGGACTTATATACCCTGAATCCAACCGTTGATGCTGAGTGCCAAGCAGGGAGGCACTGCATGGGTCCCGTTCTTTTCTGATTCTTTACCGTTTACTGTAACTTTCACTGCATGGTTATGCCTTAATTACCTCCCTTACAATTTAGGCATTTAGCAGACTCTTAATAAATATTTCAATCAATGTCACATCATTAGGATCCAGCACTATAGTTATGTTTCCTGTTGTGTGATAAACTTCATGGACCTTTAGCGTGATACTTCCTCGTGTCTCCATATTTAGTTCTCCCGGGCCCGATGCCGCCCCAAAGGAATACTTACACTGGATTATCACACGCCACCCAGAACCACACGCCACCCAGCATGCACACACTACCAGTCTGTCAGAACCACACACCACCCAGCCTGCACACACTACCAGTCTGTCAGAACCACACACCACCCAGCCTGCACACACTACCAGTCTGTCAGAACCACACTACCAGTCTGTCAGAACCACACACCACCCAGCCTGCACACACTACCAGTCTGTCAGAACCACACACCACCCAACACACACACTACCAGTCTGTCAGAACCACACACCACCCAGCCTGCACCCACTACCAGTCTGTCAGAACCACACGCCACCCAGCCTGCACACACTACCAGTCTGTCAGAACCACACACTACCCAGCCTGCACACACTACCTGTCTGTCAGAACCACACACCACCCAGCCTGCACACACTACCTGTCTGTCAGAACCACACACCACCCAGCCTGCACACACACACTACCTGTCTGTCAGACAGGTAGTGTGTGTGTGCAGTGTGTAAATATTGTGTGTGTTGTCATGATTTGTCACGACAAGAGTTGGCTTCGTACGACACTTAAAGGTCTTTAAATAAATAAGTTTTGAAATGCCTATGGAGAAAATGAATGGAGAATAATTTCCTGGGCCACTCGTCGTCCTGAAAGGGGGAGGGACTGCGACGCTCTATTGTGCAAAAGGATGCCCGTTTAACAGGTTAAATGTAATCAGCAGGGCGCAGCAGGGAATCGAACCCCATCTCAGTAAACCAGGAGCTCCATGCCTGTGCCAAAGTGCTTGGTTTGCGACGCAACGCAAAAACCTACTCTACCCTATCAGCTCATTTCACACCAGCGACGATTTGTACTCACTGCGCAGCAAGGTAGGTTCACAGCAGCCTGGGTAGGTTCACAGCAGGATGCAGGATGGGTAGATTCACAGCAGGATGCAGGACGGGTAGGTTCACAGCAGGATGCAGGACGGGTAGGTTCACAGCAGCAGCTACAATTTAAGCATTTAGCAGACGCTCTTAATCCAGAGCGACTTACATTAAACAAGCACAAAAAAGCATGAGAATACATCACATAGCTATAGCGTACAGTTCCTACCTTAATGTCTTGTGCAGGGACAGGTAGGTTCACAGCAGGCTGGGTATAAGTTCACAGCAGGCTGGGTAGGTTCACAGCAGGCTAGGTAGGTTCACAGCAGCAGCTACAATTTAGGCATTTAGCAGACGCTCTTAATCCAGAGCGATTTACATTAAGCAAGCACAAAAAAGCATGAGAATACATAGCTATAGCGTACAGTTCCTACCTTAATGTCTTGTGCAGGGACAGGTAGGTTCACAGCAGGATGCAGGACGGGTAGGTTCACAGCAGCCTGGGTAGGTTCACAGCAGGATGCAGGACGGGTAGGTTCACAGCAGGATGCAGGACAGGTAGGTTCACAGCAGGATGCAGGACAGGTAGGTTCACAGCAGCAGCTATAGCGTACAGTTCCTACCTTAATGTCTTGTGCAGGGTGCAGGTAGGTTCACAGCAGGCTGCAGGCTGGGTAGGTTCACAGCAGGATGCAGGACAGGTAGGTTCACAGCAGGATGCAGGCTGGGTAGGTTCACAGCAGCAGCTACAATTTACAATTTTGGAATTTAGCAGACGCTCTTAATCCAGAGCGACTTACATTAAGCAAGCACAAAAAAGCATGAGAATACATAGCTATAGCGTACAGTTCCTACCTTAATGTCTTGTGCAGGGACAGGTAGGTTCACAGCAGGATGCAGGACGGGTAGGTTCACAGCAGGATGCAGGACGGGTAGGTTCGATGCAGCCTGGGTAGGTTCACAGCAGGATGCAGCCTGGGTAGGTTCACAGCAGGATGCAGCCTGGGTAGGTTCACAGCAGGATGCAGGACGGGTAGGTTCACAGCAGCCCGAGTAGGTTCACAGCAGGATGAAGGACGGGTAGGTTCACAGCAGGATGCAGGACAGGTAGGTTCACAGCAGGATGCAGGCCGGGTAGGTTCACAGCAGCAGCTATAGCGTACAGTTCCTACCTTAATGTCTTGTGCGGGGACAGGTAGGTTCACAGCAGGATGCAGGACGGGTAGGTTCACAGCAGGATGCAGGACGGGTAGGTTCACAGCAGGATGCAGGCCGGGTAGGTTCACAGCAGCAGCTATAGCGTACAGTTCCTACCTTAATGTCTTGTGCAGGGACAGGTAGGTTCACAGCAGGATGCAGGACGGGTAGGTTCACAGCAGGATGCAGGACGGGTACAACAGGATCCAATATCTGTAGCTCACTGGCCTCAGGGATCCCGCCAACCAGGCGGATGATGGAGAGCTCTCCACGGCTCCACCAAGACTCCCAGCAACCCAGTTTGGCACTGGACCGCCCCCGATGAACACTTCCTCCACCAAGGCCACACCATCCGTCAGCAAAGGTCATAGAATGGCAGTTGTTCCCGCGTTACAATATTCTGGAATTACAAAAAGATAAGTGTCATTAGTGTTATGTAGGCCTACATCACATTAGAAACACATGTGGCTGTATAGCCTTGTCAGCCCCCACAACTTAACATCCCTCCCCCAAGCTTACATTTTTAATATACATTTTCCCCAAAATTTTGAAACAAGTTTTCCCTTCAGCTTTGAATGAAGTTTAAAGGGTAAGACCACTTTTTTTGAAGTTTGGGTTGTGTAGTTACTTTGCCATGATGAAACTCCAAATGTGGACAAATAAAAAAATACTGCTCCAGTGATTATAAATTGACAATTCAAAATATGCTCCTCATTGACTTACATTGTAGCTAAAACAGCTCTCAAAGTCACTCTTTTAGTACGTAAACAAACACAAACAAAGTTGATTCAGACAATATAGAGCATCACCAAAACTCATGTGGGTTTTATTTTTTCATAAAAATGTTAGATTCCTGTTGATTTTACCATTTGAAGATCTGGATCCACGGATCCAGTCCGGGTTTTCTTCCCAATAAAATGGACAAATCAACAAGATAACATTTTTATGAAAAAATAAAACCACATGAGTTTTGGTGATGCTCTATATTGTCTGAATCAACATCGTTTGTGTTTACATACTAAAAGAGTGACTTTGAGAGCTGTTTTAGCAACAATGCAAGTCAATGAGGAGCATATTTTGAATTATCAATTTCTAATCACTGGAGCAGTTATTTTTTATTTCTTGTACACATTTGGAGTTGCATCATGGCAAAGTATAACTACACAACCCAAACCTCAAAAAAGTGCTCTTACCCTTTAAGCCCAACATTGTATTGTGCGTTTGTGACAATACCCAATTTTTAAACAAGTCTTCCCTTCAGCTTTGAATGAAGTTTAAAGGGTAAGACCACTTTTTTTGAGGTTTGGGTTGTGTAGTTATACTTTGCCATGATGCAACTCCAAATGTGGACAAATAAAAAAATACTGCTCCAGTGATTAGAAATTGATAATTCAAAATATGCTCCTCATTGACTTACATTGTGAGTAAAACAGCTCTCAAAGTCACTCTTATAGTACGTAAACAAACAAAGTTGATTCAGACAATATAGAGCATCACCAAACCTCATGTGGGTTTTATTTTTTCATAAAAATGTTAGATTCCTGTTGATTTTACTATTTGAAGATCTGGATCCACGGATCCAGTCCGGGTTTTCTTCCCAATAAAATGGACAAATCAACAAGATAACATTTTTATGAAAAAAAAAACTACATGAGTTTTGGTGATGCTCTATATTGTCTGAATCAACATTGTTTGTGTTAGTTTACATACTAAAAGAGTGACTTTGAGAGCTGTTTTAGCAACAATGCAAGTCAATGAGGAGCATATTTTGAATTATCAATTTCTAATTACTGCAGGAGCAGTTATTTTTTATTTCTTGTACACATTTGGAGTTGCATCATGGCAAAGTAACTACACAACCCAAACCTCAAAAAAAGTGCTCTTACCCTTTAAGCCCAACATTGTATTGTGCGTTTGTGACAATACCAATTTTATATTGAAGATGAAGTGTTAGCATGTTTAACCAAATGGACCCTTACAGCTCCCAGTGTACAAATGGAACCAAATAACATAACTCCACATCTCAGTGGCATTCATTCACAGATCAAGTTACCCAAACTGAATCATTTAAAACAAAGCTAAAGGTTTAAGTTTAACATGTAGTTACCTTCTTGTTGAAGACAGACGGTGTGTAACTCCTTGCTGAAGACAAACAGTGTGTAACTCCTTGCTGAAGACAGACGGTGTGTAACTTCTTGCTACAGCCAGACCAAACACACAGCAGGAAGAATATATCAGAATGCTGATTCCACACAGCTTTTATAGCTGAGGCCATCACAGGAGCCAATCAGCAGCCTGGCTCCTCCTAAACGTTAGGCCAATCACACGCAGTCACTTGATGCCTCATCATGAGTGTGTGAGTGACTCTTGTCTGTCTGTCTGTCTGTCTGTCTGTGTGTGTGTGTGTGTGTGTGTGTGTGTGTGTGTGTGTGTGTGTGTGTGTGTGTGTGTGTGTGTGTGTGTGTGTGTGTGTGTGTGCGCGTGCGTGTGTGTGTGTGTGTGTGTGACACTGATTTATTGAATATTCTGACTTTCAATTCAAATGTACATACATTTAGTTTTGATTGTATTGTTAATTTGTTGTATTGTGCTTTCAATGTAAACGTATGTTTTCTCAATCCCAATAAAGCTCCTTTGAATTGAAAAAAAGTGTGGTGACTTAGGAGGAGCCAGGCTGCTGATTGGCTCCTGTGATGGCCTCAGCTATATATAGCTGTGTGGAAGCAGCATTCTGATGAACATGCTATAAGTCGGTATAAAATGCTTTCTAAGTCTACATAAAATGCTATAAGGGTAAGTGCTACGGGCCATGATGGAGTCTGAAAAGGGGGGTTTTCAGACTACGACGGTAGAATCAAACCAACCACACAGTGAGATTCATCACTACCAAATCCCAAAATATATAATGTTTTTAAGGTTTTTTTTAGAGGAAAATATTTACCAGAAACTAAACGCTCTCTCATATACGTATCCTGAGGCTGTCGGCGCTGCCTCAACTCAACTATCAACTCAGGTACACTTGCTGCACTTTTACCACAACTGTGGTGATGCTGAACTCTCATTTGTCTGATCTATTCGCATTTATTTCTTTATTAATTTATTTTCAGCCCATACTATATGATTCACATTGTTCTGATGTGAGATCAATAATATAATGTAAGAAACTAAAATACTCTCCCGGGTATTTCTCTCTGCGAAATATATTGACGTTGGAGTCAAACGCCATCGTTTCAAATCCTCAGATGTACATTTCACAGAAACGGAATAATAAACTATAGTATTTGTACTTTACTTGAGTATGTCAAATTTCCAATACTTTTACTTCTACTCCTAAATCTCAGAGCCACAATTAAGTTGTACATTTACTCCACTACAATTATTTAAAAACTAATCAAACGCAGCTTGCGGAGTCAGTTCAGTCAGTCAACCTCAAGGGAAGTTCTTGCCATGCTCAAAGGCCCTTACTATGCTCAAGGGGTTAACATGCTGCATTACTATGTGGGAGTATACGTGTGTACAAGTCTCACACGTCATTCGCCGATGCGGCAGTCAGCTGACTATCTGGGCAGGCTACTTAAGCTCACTAGACTCCATGCTCTTCCTGCCTTCCTCTGCTCATGGTTCCCAGCTGCATGTGATGTTTTCTCCCACCACCACCCCAGCACCACCGGTGGGCTCTGCTATCTATGCTCCCCATGGGGGGGTTATTGTATATCTATCTCCCTGCTCTTATGTTTTATGTTGTTGCTAATCATGCCGAGCAGGGAGAATTCCAGCAGAGCCGAACGCCAAGTCAAATATCATATGCACACTTGTTACTCATGCTGCAATAAATATTGTTTAATCTATTCGTGAGTTGTCTGACTGAACTATTAGTTACTTTGGAGATTTTAGAATACATTAACCACTTCAGCCATATATGTCACAATCTGTGGTACCTAGTGGTCCTTGTTCCTATAGTTTTGGTTAATGTTTTCTGTCCTTGTGTACTTTTATTATGTAGTGATGCCCCACTGTTTCCAGTTCTGCCTAGTTGTGATTGCCTGTCTTGTCTCACCTCCCTGTGATTATTAGTTTTCTCCACCTGTGTCCTGTTAGTCTCCCAGCCAATCCCTGTGTTGATTTGTTAGTCTTGTTCACCTGTGCCCTGTTATCCCTGTGTGTATTTATACTCTCCTTGTGGGATCTTTGTTTAACTGTTGTAGTCAGTGATCTGTTCCAGTCTCTGTTAAATAAACTGTTTGCATTTGAGCTCTTCGGCCTCTCTGTCCTGCATTTGGGTCCTACCCCCTTGGCTCACCGTGACAATATACATTTCGGCCATTTGGAAATAGCCGATCTACAAGCTCACAATGCGTCGCGATGCGATTGTGAGCTTGTGTGGATTCTATTTCCAATTGATTTTGTACACATTTTGACTTTGTGAAATGCAGGAACATTCTGTAATATCAGTACTTTTAGTATTTTAAGTACATTTTGATGCCGATACTTTTGTACTTTCACTTGAGTATTTTTTTCCACCCCTGCTAGTTACTATACACACTTTATTTATTTTTTTTATCTTGTTTTGCTATAGGCCTATATGTCTGAAAACATAATTTAATTTAATGTTCATTGGAAGTATCATAATTGTAATTTTAAGTCATTTAATGTTGAACACAATCATGTGTATTTCAGACATTTGCGAGTGATATTTTTCATTGTGTCTCCAGACTCGGTAATGCACTGCATGCTCCTTTCAGAATATTATACAGGAGGAGTGTGTGTGTGTGGGGGGGGGGGGGGGGGTTGTGGAAGCTTAGAGAGACGTTGGAGGAAATAAAAAGGAGCTTGCTTTATGCAGAGGCCTTTACAAAGTGCTTTACATTCACCTATTCAAGCACCAGTGCACGGCCATGGAGGAAACCATGCATAACCCATTTAGACCTGAGGACGATTCTATACATGCCTTCTAAATCCTTTAGAAGACATTTTCTATAGAGAAACCCATGTTTCTATATGTCAGTGGTTCTCAAACATTTTCATGTCAAGGACCTCTCTAAAATATCTGTATTTGGCCGCCGACCCCCATCTGAAAATATGTTGTTCCAGTGACCTCCCCAGAAGCAAAGATTTGAGTTAAAAAGTTCGCTCTGAAAGAATATATATTCAAAGATTTGCGCCACATTTTTAAGATTTTTCAAAAAATAGCAGACCTACAAGCTCGTAGCGCGGCACTCGGTGCCGCGCTATGAGCTTGTAGATCTGCTATTTTTCAATAGCTAAAGTATAACGTAATGCTTAAAACACCAAAAGGGGTTTCCGCCATTGATGGGATAAGGCACCAACCCACTGATCGGGAGCAGTTACAGAGTCAGTGTCTTGCTCAAGGACGTTTTGAATTCTGATTCCCATGAAGCTGCCTGGTTGAATCACAAAAGAGATATATCTCAAGTATATATATAGTCACATGGCTGCAGAATTTATAGCTAAAGCATTAGGAACAAAACATTACCCCTTGTGGCCCCCCCAACCATTATATACTCAACCGAACAAAGGAAATAGTTTTTAACCAGTGATATTGTTTTACCAATTATGCTACTGCTCACTATACAAACCACATGTATTTCCGCAACAATGTGAATGTATTCAACACAAACCAAACATCAGCACAGCTAGGTCATCAATAAAATAATCCAAAATACATATAGCCAGGGTTTTATATATAAGTCTACAGTACTTAGTGGGCGGCGGTGGCTCAGGGGTAGAGTGGCTGGTTGCCAGTTCAAACCCGGGCTCCCCCAGAGTTAGTGTCGAAGTGTCCTTGTGCAAGACTCTGAACCCCTAATTGTTGGTTGGTGCCTTGCATGGTTTCTGCCGCCGTCGGTGTATGAATGTGTGTGTGAATGGGTGAATGTAATGCACAATCTATGTAAAGCGCCTTGGATAAAAGGCCCTATATAAATGCACCATTTACCATTTAATGCAAAAATACATATAGCCAGGGTTTATAAGTCTACAGTACCACCATTGGCTCATTATATCCATCCACTGATAATGTCCCTTATAGTCACTGTGATGTAAAGCATATCTACTCCCTGAAAAGCAAGAGAAAAAACACACATCCAGCTCTAATGTTTCTCTCTGCACAGCATATTTGCACCTGCATGTGCATGTTTGGAGATATGTTGTGAAGTTCCAATTAAACATTCCTCGTGTTGGCTTGGCAATAACTAGACGTTGAATCTTCCCCTATACTTCCTCAGACATGTTTTTAGCTAGTTACTGTATACTTTCTTGCAAAGGTCTGTTACCAAGTGGGCTGTTTGTCAGTGAAAAAACGGTTAAAATGTCAGGAATGGACCAAGAGGCAGGCTTGGAGTGTCAGGGTTAAATGACGTTGACGCTTTACAAATGTGTTTACATTCTCCGTGTATGAAACAAGTGTTGCGTTTGGTCGAAAAACACATTGTATCCGGGGGGAATACTGTTCTGGTTCTTGCTCTAAATAAAATATCTATTGACAACATAACGACGCGTCGCAGTGTGATAGCCGCGCGATCGGCTATTCATTCTCTATGAAAGGTTTCCCAGAATAGTGGTTAAGACGATTGTAAGACATGGGCTCTATTTTGCGTGTCTTAAGTACCAGGTCTTATTACTTAACTTAATACCTGGAGGCGTGATCAATGCCATTTGGCTATTCTGAGTGGCCACTTAAGACACGCAAAATACAGCCCAAGAAGGTCTGTCCCCTGGGCAGCTATCTGGGTCCTGTATCCATTGTTGATGTAATTATCAACAATGGTAATTTCACATTTAGCCCATTCATTGACTGTCACTGAGATAGAAAACGAAGCGCACAAAGTCTGTTCAAGGGCCATCTAGTCTCTCACCTGTTGGCAGATTTTGCTCAGTATCATCTCCATCTTCTAATTTTGGAATGTCATGCTCTGAACCAGAGGGTCCCGTCCTGCTGAGAGACAAAGGTTAGCACCTGGAGGTGGAGGCTCCCTGTCAGGTTGAGACCCTGGAGGTGGAGGCTCCCTGTCAGGTTGAGACCCTGGAGGTGAACCCGTTTCCTCTGGGCTCCGAGCTCCCACTGGCAGCTTAATGTTTGCTTCGTGTGCAGTGGTGGAAAGTAGGCGTTACTGACTAACATGTACTTTTTGAGTGGTGCAACCACTCCTACAACCAGCAATATCTGTGTACACCTATGTGTTCACCTATGTATGTATTCACCTATGTGTTCACCTATGTATGTATTAATGAGCACGAGTATGACTGAGTACCAGTAGGGGCGCTGTTTGCCAGAAACAAACAGAGAGAGAGATAGTATTAGTGCTGCACTGTTGCCTGCTAATTAGAGAGAGAGAGAGAGAGAGAGAGAGAGAGAGGAGAGGAGGGGAGAGGGGAGAGGGGAGTTGCACCACTCAGTTCACACGGGTGTGATTTTTACTATAATTGAGTAGACGTATATGTCCATTTTGTGATACTCCACTAAATCTCAGAGGCTAAATCTTCTTTGTAGATTTAGGTTATGAATACAAAACATAATAGCCGATTAACCACTTAAACCAATGTTTAATAATTTATGATGAAATTCATATTAATATTTAGTGTTTAATAACCTATACCGGTAAGCGTTACTTTCGACAATACCTTCAACATCGATAAACAGATTAGCTCCATGGTAAAAAGCAGTTTCTTCCCAACTCAGACTCCTAGACAAAGTCAAAAACCTTATTTCCCTTCCCTAAACAATTTGAAATGGCCATGCATGCCTTTATTTGGTCACGGCTGGATTACTGTAATGCTCTGTATGTCGGCATTGCACAGCTCCTCACTTCAGAACGCAGCTGTTCGTCTCCTTACCTACACTTGGGATCGGGACCACATCACCCCCATTTTAGCTGGACTGCATTGGCTCCCTTTCAAGTTAAGTTCAGAATTGACTTTAATTAAGGGACAACTTTAGTTTGATGGGTGATGGTTGTAGGTTGGTATTAGAGAAACTAAAAGATGAGTGTTATTTATTCTTTCATTTGCTGGGGGTTACTATAGGGGGGCTTGGGGTACTATGGGGGGGGGGGGGTGATGTAATGATGATATAAAACAAATGGTGTCAAAACAAACAAACAAACATTATCTTTATTGTTAATGGGATTTAATGTTAGGGACAAGATGACGTAAATTTACCATCATTGTCAATGGCGTTTTTAAAACAAACATTGAACTAAAAACAAACATTAAACCTCTATATAGGAGGGGCTAGAGCCCCTCAAAAATACATATTTAGCCCCATGTTCGAATGCCCCCACCCCCTGTATTTTTTTTGTTGCTAAAATCAAATAAAGAAAGTGGCAAATGAAAAAAAAAAAACACTCATCTTTTACTATCTATAATGAGAACCTAAAACATGAACCTTGGTTGGAAAAAAATCTAAAGTTGTCCTTTAGTTGTACTTTTATTTGTCTATAGATACATGGGCTGGCCATGAACTCCAAGAGGATTATACTCCAGCCAGACCTTTGAGGTCTGCCGGCCAGCTGCTTTTTGACTAACTAATTCACCAACTAATTGGGTGATCGTGCCTTTGCGGTTGCAGCACCCATGGTGCTCAGTGCCCAGTCAGTCCATTGAGCTGTTTAAGTCTCTTCTCAAGACTCATCTCTTTTCTATCATGGCCCTTTATCATTCCTGCTTTTTGTTGTTGTTGTTGTTGTTGTTATTTGATCTGATGTCTTGTTGCATTGTAGTACGTAATACGCTTACTTGAATAAAACGTGTAAGTACTTTTTTCCAGTGCAGATGAAAATAAAACCATGACCACCAACTGTGGGCAGCACAAAAGTTGTAGCACCACAGACGGCCGAAGAGTTTTATTAACAATGATGCAACGGCATGGTAACAAAACCCAGGACTGTTAAACAAAACAAACTTGAAGCATATAATTTTAACTCTAAATCAATAACTGAAATGACACCACACGGCCTCACAGCAAATTAATGAGAGCTAAAGTAGCCTACAAAGTACAAAGAAATAATAAAACATTGTTATGTCTGATGATAAGTTACTAAAGTGATAACAACTTAGATGCTTAGAACAGTTGGTTCCCAAAGTGGGGTCCGGGGACCCCCAGGGGTCCTTGAGGGAGTTCCAGGGGGTCCTCAGCTAAATTATAGTTTGGAACCAAATGGACCCTTGGGGGTCTGAAACTCTGAGACTGTACACTTTTGTACACTCTGAGAGTGTACAAAAAAGAGGGCGACTGTGGCTCAAGAGGTATAGCAGGTCGTCCAATGATCCATGGGTCGGTGGTTCGAATCCCGGCTCTTCCTCCTGTCTACACGTCGAAGTGTCCTTGAGCAAGACACTGAACCCCATGTGCTGCACCTTGCATGGCTTCCGCCGCAATCGGTGTATGAATGTGTGTGTGAATGGGTGAATGTAATGCACAATCTACATAGCCTATTGCATAATCAAACCTGGGGTCCTTGAAATGAAAATGGTTGGAAATCACTGCTAGAGCCGTGAACCTCTTCTCTCTAGGGGGTCCTTGGTATATATTTTCAAATGGGGGTCCACGGGCTAATTAGTGTCATTTTGGGGGTCCTTGACATGAAAAAAGTTCTGGAACCTGCACTGGCTTAGAACAATTTATAGACACTTCGATGTTTCAAGGGAGGATCCTATACCCTCGTTATTTTAACAGTGGCCACCATGCCCCATGATGCCAATAGAGGAACGCCTTCCGTTATTTTAACAGTGGCCACCATGCCCCATGCCAATAGAGGAACGCATTCCGTTATTTTAACAGTGGCCACCATGCCCCATGCCAATAGAGGAACGCATTCCGTTATTTTAACAGTGGCCACCATGCCCCATGCCAATAGAGGAACGCATTCCGTTATTTTAACAGTGGCCACCATGCCCCATGCCAATAGAGGAACGCATTCCGTTATTTTAACAGTGGCCACCATGCCCCATGCCAATAGAGGAACGCATTCCGTTATTTTAACAGTGGCCACCATGCCCCATGCCAATAGAGGAACGTATTCCGTTATTTTAACAGTAGCTACCCACCATGCCCCATGCCAATAGAGGAACGCATTCTGTTATTTTAACAGTGGCCACCATGCCCCATGCCAATAGAGGAACGCATTCTGTTATTTTAACAGTGGCCACCATGCCCCATGCCAATAGAGGAACGCATTCTGTTATTTTAACAGTGGCCACCATGCCCCATGCCAATAGAGGAACGCATTCCGTTATTTTAACAGTGTCCACCATGCCCCATGCCAATAGAGGAACGCATTCCGTTATTTTAACAGTGGCCACCATGCCCCATGCCAATAGAGGAACGCATTCCGTTATTTTAACAGTGGCCACCATGCCCCATGCCAATAGAGGAACGCATTCCGTTATTTTAACAGTGGCCACCATGCCCCATGCCAATAGAGGAACGCATTCCGTTATTCTAACAGTGGCCACCATGCCCCAGGCCAATAGAGGAACGCATTCCGTTATTTTAACAGTGGCCACCATGCCCCATGCCAATAGAGGAACGCATTCCGTTATTTTAACAGCGTCCACCATGCCCCATGCCAATAGAGGAACGCATTCTGTTATTTTAACAGTGGCCACCATGCCCCATGCCAATAGAGGAACACATTCCGTTATTTTAACAGCGTCCACCATGCCCCATGCCAATAGAGGAACGCATTCTGTTATTTTAACAGTGGCCACCATGCCCCATGCCAATAGAGGAACGCATTCCGTTATTTTAACAGTGGCCACCATGCCCCATGCCAATAGAGGAACGCATTCCGTTATTTTAACAGTGGCCACCATGCCCCATGCCAATAGAGGAACGCATTCCGTTATTTTAACAGTGGCCACCATGCCCCATGCCAATAGAGGAACGCATTCCGTTATTTTAACAGTGGCCACCATGCCCCATGCCAATAGAGGAACGCATTCCGTTATTCTAACAGTGGCCACCATGCCCCATGCCAATAGAGGACGTTATTTAACAGTGGCCACCATGCCCCAGGCCAATAGAGGACGTTATTTAACAGTGGCCACCATGCCCCATGCCAATAGAGGACGTTATTTAACAGTGGCCACCATGCCCCAGGCCAATAGGAACGCATTCCGTTATTTTAACAGTGGCCACCGTGCCCCATGCCAATAGAGGACGTTATTTAACAGTGGCCACCATGCCCCAGGCCAATAGAGGAACGCATTCTGTTATTTTAACAGTGGCCACCATGCCCCATGCCAATAGAGGACGTTATTTAACAGTGGCCACCATGCCCCAGGCCAATAGAGGAACGCATTCTGTTATTTTAACAGTGGCCACCATGCCCCATGCCAATAGAGGACGTTATTTAACAGTGGCCACCATGCCCCAGGCCAATAGAGGAACGCATTCTGTTATTTTAACAGTGGCCACCATGCCCCAGGCCAATAGAGGACGTTATTTAACAGTGGCCACCATGCCCCAGGCCAATAGAGGACGTTATTTAACAGTGGCCACCATGCCCCAGGCCAATAGAGGACGTTATTTAACAGTGGCCACCATGCCCCAGGCCAATAGAGGACGTTATTAACAGTGGCCACCGTACCCCATGCCCATAGTAGGAATGCATGTCGTTATTCTAACAGTGGCCATGCCCCATGCCAATAGAGGACATTATTCTAACAGTGGCCACCATGCCCCATGCCAATAGAGGACGTTATTCTAACAGTGGCCATGCCCCATGCCAATAGAGGACGTTATTCTAACAGTGGCCACCATGCCCCATGCCAATAGAGGACGTTATTCTAACAGTGGCCATGCCCCATGCCAATAGAGGACGTTATTCTAACAGTGGCCACCATGCCCCATGCCAATAGAGGACGTAATTCTAACAGTGGCCACCATGCCCCATGCCAATAGAGGACGTAATTCTAACAGTGGCCACCATGCCCCAGGCCAATATAGAGGAACGCATTTTCAAGCCCCCTCACACACACGTCCTTCCACTCTGGCACAGCCGATGCATAGATGACTCACCAGCAGCAGCAGCAGCAGTAAAGTAACAAGACTAAAGCCCCTCTCCCGATGGGGGAAAGAAATAAATAATCCACTAACACCCGCATGCAGTGAAATCTGGCTTTTGTCTTCAGTGGGAAAAGGAAACAATCGGGCAAATGCCTCTGTCTGTATAGCCCATTTTGGGCAGGAACCCCTTTTTTGGTGTAAGCATTTATGTCATGCTTTAGCTATTGAAAAATAGCAGATCTACAAGCTCATAGCGCGCCACTTACGAGCTTGTAGGTCTGCTATTTGTGAGAAAACGAAGAACGACTGACATATAGAAACAGCTTTTTCAGAAAAC
>NC_137864.1:41928421-41935921 GCF_963924005.1 Protomyctophum bolini
GTATACCCTCACAAAAAACATGCAGTATAATCCTGGTCTCTAAACTACCTCCCCCCTCGCCTGATGGAGGGGAAAGGAATAGGTCGGAATAACGTGAATGCCATTCTTAGACATTCTCTAAAGTCTAATAGTGAAAGAAAGTTGTTCTGTACGGGTCCCTGTAGGAGGAACCATCTCCAAGGTCTCCGTGGGGGTCCCTGGGGGTCCCTGTAGGAGGAACCATCTCCAAGGTCCCCGTGGGGGTCCCTGGGGGTCCCTGTAGGAGGAACCATCTCCAAGGTCCCCGTGGGGGTCCCTGGGGGTCCCTGTAGGAGGAACCATCTCCAAGGTCTCCGTGGGGGTCCCTGGGGGTCCCTGTAGGAGGAACCATCTCCAAGGTCTCCGTGGGGGTCCCTGGGGGTCCCTGTAGGAGGAACCATCTCCAAGGTCTCTGTGGGGGTCCCTGGGGGTCCCTGTAGGAGGAACCATCTCCAAGGTCCCCGTGGGGGTCCCTGGGGGTCCCTGTAGGAGGAACCATCTCCAAGGTCTCCGTGGGGGTCCCTGGGGGTCCCTGTAGGAGGAACCATCTCCAAGGTCCCCGTGGGGGTCCCTGGGGGTCCCTGTAGGAGAAACCATCACCAAGGTCCCCGTGGGGGTCCCTGTATGTCGCTTTGAGCACCACTGCATGGAACATTTTACACATTTCGTTCCTGCTCTCCAAGAAAAAGGCTCTCATATACAGTATGAGAGAGACGATGGGGCATGACCTAAACACAAACTACCGGCTGCTAAAGCATGCGCTAACTGGCCATGCTGTATATTTCAAGGGTTTTTTTTTTTTTTTTACTCGCTCAGCTGCGTGCCCTTTTCCTCATCACTCGGCCTCGGTGGGTTGTTAAGCGAAAATCGAGTGGCTCGCTCTCGGAGAGAGAGAGATCGAGACCTTCGCTTTATTATGAAGTGCAAAAGGTATCGAAAACACTCGAGACACTCCACACAGCGGCGTGCATCACAAACACTGTGGGCGAGAGAGGGCACGCGAGAGGCCAACGCTGGATTCATACTAAGTTGTACTACACACACGCGTTGTTGCACGACGGAAATAGCAGATCTAGAAGCTCACAACGCATGGCGTCGCGATGCGTTGTGAGCTTGTAGGCCTGCTGTTTTCGGTTGCACGACACCACACGCGACGAAATATACCAAAAAGCCCTTACTAACCCATTGACGTCAAAACTAAAAAAGGTTTTCTAAATCATGACAATTTTTTAGGCAAAAGATTTTAGGCACATTTTAAAGATTTTTCAAAAATAGCAGACCTACAAGTTCATAGCGCGCCACTCGGTGGCGCGCTATGAGCTTGTAGATCTGCTATTTCTCAATAGCTAAATTATAACAATGTATGTAACCACCAAAAGGGGTTCCCGCTCAAAATGGTCTAAGGGGTGAGAGCAAGCCAGAGAGAGCGTTGTAGAGTGAAGCCGTGGTTTTGAAGAGCAAATGCATTATTCATTGCAGTAAAGCACAGGCTCATTGATTAAATGGAAATACAATTCTTATCTTTAGATCTCTGAAGACACGGACCCTACTCCTAACCATATGTCACTGTCTGATTGGATAATGCTCTGAGTGACGGACGGCCGGGGACAGTAAATGTCAACGCACTGCAAAATGGCCGTACTTGGCTGTAATGGGATAGCGGACAATATCGTCCAGAATGTATATGCACGGATGTGTAACGCTGTCTTTGGTCAACACGGAAATGCAGTTTCTGGCCTTTTTTCTGGGCCTGTTGGCCAACAGGCCAACAGGCCAAGGCGAGACAGCACGTTATAATTTTCAGTTTCATTAAATAACTGTGTTTCTCCGCACGCGCACGTGCTCACACAACATTATTCAAGTGAAATGCGTAACGCCAATATTGGGCTACCAATACAGGACGAAATAACTGGAGTGACGGTGCTGTGCTGTGAGTAAACTGACAACGCTTGGCTTTCAAATCCCTTTCTCACAATCTACAACAGCACGTTATCATTGTCATTGTGCTATAATAATAACTAATAACCCATCCGTTACTACATGTGGAGTCAACTCCCGCAATTTCCTTCTTCCCATAGTGCGTGGCGAAGTAACTCTGGGATGAAGTGCTCGGGAAGCGGGCACGAAATTCTAGTATCATACAGGCCGTGCCTTTCTCTGAAGTGTGCTTCAACTGTGTGATGGAAAACGGACGAATCCAGTAATGTTGTGCCTGCTTGTCATTCTGTGTGAGCACAGCCTAGGAAGGAGACACATCTCGTTTTATTTCACCAAACTATCTATCCGCACTGAGCTGACTAACGTTTGCATGCAGGGCTATACCGAAGGCAATTTAGACATTCCAATAGTGGGAATCAAATCTCTGTGTTACTATCTCTAGGGCTTAGCAACTATAGCGATTTATTATATGTATTGGGACACTTTGCCACATCTCATATATCTATAAATGCACCATGTCTCTGTACTGTATGTTTGTACGTATGTCTGTAACCACGTAACTCCAGAACCGTTCTCCCCGCCAACTTCAAATTTGACACACGCGTTCCGCACCCCCACAGGGAGGGCAGTGCCCGGTGTCGAGTCGGGCGGACCCACGGTTGTCCAGAACCGCCACAAAAGGCCTCTCCCCGGGCTCTGGACCCGACCTGATCACCCCTATATCTCCTATCTCCATATATGGAGCTGGCCTGTTCTGACATCACAACACTCCATATTTGGGCATGCCTGACACAGAACTCCATATACTGTAGGAATAAAGGGACACAGAGAGACAGATACAGAAATGTCCATATATGGGCATAAAAGGGGGACTGACATAACTGGTGGGCATTCATTTCCAACTTGAACCGTTCTTCCAAGTAGTCCATTGCCTAACGGGCATCACTCTAGTGTTTCTAACCTGTGTAATGCAGCTAAATAACACTAGCCTTAATGAAGTTACTGCGAGCTGAACACAAAGCTAATGCACTGCAGGAATTTGGCAGACAAGAAAGTATATTGAGCACCCTATTAGTAACTGGACTACAAGGGAGAGAGAGCCTGCAGAGAAAATTAAGTCAAGGACTTGGTCGGTACTCGGCACAATTAAATCAGGGTTTTTCCAAACAATGGGTTGGGGGGTAAATATATTCTTTCTTTCTTTTTTTCATATATTTTCTACAATTGTTTTCAATTATAACTTCAAACATTTTATAAGTTAATTTCAGATTTATGTCTGAAATCAGGTGGCAAGGACCCCCAAATTGACACTAATCAGCCCACGGACCCCCATTTGAAAAGATATGCCAGGGACCTGGCGAAGTGAAACGAAACTAAGGCTAAGGGACCCCCATAAGAGAAGATTTTGATGGCTCTAGCAGTGATTCTCAAACCGTTAAATTTCAAGGACCCCAGGTTTGACCTGAATTAGGCTATACAGACCCCAATTTAATGGCATTTCTATGTCTGGGACCCCCAATTTATATTGTAAAATCAATGTTAAGTTAACTCTGAGAGTTTACAAATGGAACCATTTGTAATCTCTCTGAGTTACAGACCTATAAGACTCCATTTGGTTCCTAATTATCATTTAGCTGGGGACCCCCTGGAACTCTCTCAAGGACCCCTATAGGGGTCCCTGGACCCCACTTTGGGAACCACAGGCCTATATCTAAACTGTTTATTCAGAGCAGGTTTTAACATTCAGGATTAGATATTCCGAGAGAGTGTTCCCTTCGTGTCAACACTTGACAGGATGCAGTTAGATGTTTGGCTCCGGCGGGGTTTAGACCATTTTGGGCGGGAACCCCTTTTGGTGTTAGCGTTATGTTATGATTTAGCTATTGAAAAATAGCAGATCTACAAGCTCATAGCGCGCCACCGAGTGGCGCGCTATGAGCTTGTAGGTCTGCTATTTTTGAAAAATCGAAGAACGACTGACATAGAAACATGGCTTTTTCAGAAAACTGTCAGGATGTAGAAGACATTTTTAGAATCTGATCTCAGGTCAGAATGGGTTAGTCTGAGACGCACTAAAGCGAGGAGAGAGAGAGAGAGAGAGCCAAGGGGCGAACGATGCTCAGGTGTCTGTCTTTTCATCGTACACTGGAACACATAGAGATGCAGATATGCACTCCCACAGGCAGTGGTGAAGCATTGGTTTTTCCAACCCTTTTTATACTGAAGTATATAAACCACCTCAGATGTCAATGTCATCGCTATTGTTATAATCTGATCGCCCATGGCTGTGTAAGAGCACAGTGAACTTGATATGTATTGTGTCACAGTGTACTTGATATGTATTGTGTCACAGTGTACTTGTTATGTATTGTGTCACAGTGTACTTGATATGTATTGTGTACTGACTGAACTGTAGCATACTTTAATAGATAGAGAGACATCTCGGTGACAGCAAGGTCAGCCTTGTTGCAGTAGGCACGTTATTATGTCTGATATCTTGTGGTCACGTCAGTTGGGATCCAGCACTATATACTGTATGTTCCTGTATATGTACTGTAATAATAAACTTTGTGAACCGTTAGCGTGATACTGTCTCGTGTCGCGTTATTGTTCTCCCGGGCCCGCCACCGCTGTCGCCGTACCGAAGGAATACTTCAACCGGATTGTCACACACCACCCAGAACCACACACCACCCAGCCTGCACACACCAGTCTGTCAGAACCACACACCACCCAGCCGGCACACACTATACCTGTCTGTCAGAACCACACACCACCCAGCCTGGTTCTGTCAGAACCACACACCACCCAGCCTGCACACACCAGTCTGTCAGAACCACACACCACCCAGCCGGCACACACTATACCTGTCTGTCAGAACCACACACCACCCAGCCTGGTTCTGTCAGAACCACACACCACCCAGCCTGGTTCTGTCAGAACCACACACCACCCAGCCTGGTTCTGTCAGAACCACACACCACCCAGCCGGCACACACTATACCTGTCTGTCAAACCCCAAAGACGAGGGTTCAGTACTTAGAGTTTCCCATATCTTCAGAATCTGGGAGCTAACGCCATCAGGAGGACAATGATCAACCCCTCAGAGACAGGATCATCACAGAGTACCTCCACTCCAGGATTTGGGACATGGAGAGGATGGAACGGCCTGCCGTGAGTCCACACCTCATCACCTCAACCCAACAGAACACTTGTGGGATCAGCTTGGGCTTGCTGTATACGTGCTAGAGCGACCAACAGAACCATGCACGTTGGCCGACTAACTAACGTAGTACTTTCTACTTTCTAATTTTTACTTTCTACTTCTACTTTTAATTTTCATACCAATAGTCTAGTATTATAGCCTACCAAAACTTGAATTTGTACCTACTTTTACTCAAGTAAATCGTGAATTCCGGACCTTTACCTGTAACAGAGTTTCTCTATACAGTAAGTAGTGTGAGTATTTATTTCCATTACTGAGACCTTGTCTCTGTCTCGCTCTCTCCCTTTCACTCACTCACTCTCTCTCTCACACACACACACACACACACACACACACACACACACACACACACACACACACACACACACACACACACACACACGCACACACACACACACACACACACACACACACACACACACACACACACACACACACACACGCACACACGCCATGGTCATTGAGGCGAATCCATTCCTGCATCTAAGCCACACTGGAACAGATTTCACCCCTTAGGGCCCACAGTGGTGGAAATACCTCCATCTCCCTCTACCTCCAGTTACATACAGTACATAGCCCCTGGGCCTCCACATAGGAGGGGGCTTAACCCATTCAGTACGGGAATAACCCCTTTTGGTGTTTTAAGCATTATGATTTTGTACTTTTGCTATTGAAAAATAGCAGATCTACAAGCTGATCTACAAGCTCATAGCTTGGCACTACGAGCTTGTAGATCTGCTATTTGCTATCTGCTAAATGTGGTGCACATCTTTGAATATGTATATTCGTTCAGAGCGAATGTTTTTAACTCATATATTTGCTTCTGGAGGGTCCCTGTAACAACATATTTTCAGATGGGGGTCGGAGGCCAATTACATACAAATGTAGGGGTCCTTGACATGAAATAGTGTGAGAACCACTGATATAGAAACATATAGGTTTTTCAGGAAACTACAAAAGACATTAATTTTGTAGAATAATGTTCTCAGGTCTAAACGGGTTAACCCTTCCTCCACCAGTACACATTTATCCCTGCTACCAATTTCAATTTCATTTTCTTATTGTTCACAACCCGAGGCTAGCACGGGGTATACAAAAAAAGCGACGGGACTTCTTCCTTGCCTTGGGTAGTTTAGTAAGCCTCAGGCGGCGGGGGGCCCAATTCCAGTGTGTGGTAATGGCTTCTGTAAGTGGAGTAAAAGGTGATGGTGACGCAGGTGTGTGACGCTGGTGGATAAAGTGGCAGTGGGAGAGAAGATGAGTGATGGACTCGGGGATACAGATATTATCAAAGTGGAGACAGTTAGATGTGGAGGGGACGTCTCCATGCTCTCCTGCTGGTAGACCTCATACTCACTGCATAAATGTGGATCAATTTGACTGAGATTGCCCGTTGGATTCTTTTTAGAATTTTCATTTTGAAATCCATGAAAGCGCATGGAATCATAGCTTCAAATTGACATATTGGTTGTTCAGTTTGACCCACCGGTTTTGGAGATATGGCTTACAGAGTATAATGTCTTGCAGAGAAACAGCGAGTTGAGAAAACAGGCTTGAAAGGTTCACTTCTGTGGACTCTAACATAGCTACATGTTTAACACTGCTGCAGCACACCCATAAGTCAAGATTTATTTTTGAATTTTCATTTTGAAATCCATGAAAGCACATGGAATCATAGCTTCAAATTGACATATTGGTTGTTCAGTTTGACCCACCGGTTTTGGAGATATGGCTTTACAGAGTATAATGTCTTGCAGAGAAACAGCGAGTTGAGAAAACAGGCTTGAAAGGTTCACTTCTGTGGACTCTAACGTTACACCTAGCAACATGTTTAACACTGCTGCACCCATCAGTCAGGATTCGGACTCAATTCTCACTACCGTACATTCGACATAGAAAGAAAAGGCAATCAGAATGTTATAATTTGCACACAAGGCGGCGGAAATCATTTCCAGTGATGGCCTTATGCTCGCAATCAATTCATATACGATTCAAAACAAACCTTCATGCTTTTCCTAAAGCCTGGTCGGACACACAGTGCTTCGTGGTGTGCCGGCGTTGTTGTTGTGCACCGAAAATAGCCTAACCCATTCTGACCTGAGATCAGATTAAAACAATGTCTTCTACATCCTGACAGTTTTCCATTCTGACCTGAGATCAGATTCTAAAAATGTCTTCTACATCCTGACAGTTTTCTGAAAAAGCTGTTTCTATGTCAGTCGTTCTTCGATATTTCAAAAATAGGAGACCTACAAGCTCGCGCGCTATGAGCTACGAGTTTGTAGATCTGCTATTTTTCAATAGCTATAAAGCATAAC